>NW_027644648.1:0-50534 GCF_032717465.1 Coenobita brevimanus | reverse complement strand
AAGCTAACACAGATACAAAATATTATTACTAATGACTGACAAAAACACATGAATCACAAAAACCTCACTAGGCTTACAAATGAACACCTTATGGTATACAGTACAAGAACAAAATGCAATAACACTTATACTCAAACTACACAGCTGCTAGATGGTTGGAGACTTCCTGAGGACCCACAATAATGTGTACAGGGGAGGACAGAGATGTGAACAAAATGAGGAGTGGATCTAAGTGGCAATTAATGTAGAGACTGAGCTCATTATACTAGGGGCCAACAGAGCTTGTTACAACTTGTAAGAAGGACGCGCAAATGAAACCATGGGGACAAAGAGTTGACAATCCTGCTCTGAACAATGGAGAAGAACGACTTCCTCTTCTATAAGGGAGGAGGGGGGAGTGAGGTTGAACACGCTCGTGATCAAACATGCAGCATATAATACGTTAGAATTACACAAAGGATGATGTAATCATAGGCTATGTAATAATATATATATATATATTATATATATATATATATATATATATATATATATATATATATGTATGTATTTCATAGCTATACATAATTGGAAATAATTCATGTCCATACACACAACCCTTTGTCTGTCTCTTCTATAGCGAAGTTTCTTCATCCCAAGAGGGTGGTCACAAACGAATCATGCCAACACTCACCTTGTCAACTGCCATCACTTGTCCCCTTTCCAACTCACACCTCACACTCTCATTTACCCCCCTCCTATCCGTCCATCTCATCCCTCGGTTTTCTCCCTTCCACCTCCTCCTCACTTCAGTGCACTCTCCTAAGCAGTCTCTCATTCGCCATTCTCTTCACATGGCCAATGTGTGTGTGTGTGTGTGTGTGTGTGTGTGTGTGTGTGTGTGTTGTGTGTGTGTGTGTGTGTGTGTGTGTGTGTGTATGGCCAAAGAAGAGCGCAGACAACGAAGACACAACCAAGACAGAGATCAGCAAACCCAGACTTGACATGTCAACTGTGTGGCAGGATCTGCAGATCCAGACACTTTTGTTTGCTCAGTCACACACTTTGGCACCAGTGACAGAAACACACCATCTTTGCGAGTGTAGTAGCCGTGTCTTCTGTAGTAGAAGGATAGCTTTAAGATTGTGTGTGTGTGTGTGTGTGTGTGTGTGTGTGTGTGTGTGTGTGTGTGTGTGTGTGTGAGGAAGAGAGAGAGAATCCCTTCCTGACAACCTTGTTATCATTGTCCCAACCTCTTTTCCCACCTAAGTATGGGGTGAAGAAGGGTCCAGGGAGCAAGACAGGCCTAACACAGAGAGAGGGAACTATCACAATTTGCTACATTTTCATTCACTACATTTTCTTAATACAATTAAACGATATAAAACATTAATGCTGGAGTGGAGGTAAGTTGCAGAAAGACCTTACGATCTTCGCACCTGGGTCGTTGTATGCAACCCAACCATCTCACTCGTGAATAGCATTGAATACTCCAACACTGTCAGACAAGTTGCAGGGTGATAAACCACAGCACTAATGACTGTGTTATTTTAGAAACTAATTGAAACTACTATAAATATACACACATCGCTTGAAAAAATACCAGGTTCAGTATTTGGCAAAGTAACGTTCCTCAAAAAAATTTGACGGCTTATTGTTGAGAATAGTAAGAGATGTAATTCATTATCAACGATATTTTATCTCCAGAAAATGTTAAGAACTACAACTGTTCTGCACACATCATTTGAATCTTTTTGATATGTGATAGAGGGTGTTCGCTAAAAGACTTTCTTCAGTGTTTCACCACCATAGTAGTATAACGAGCCAGAAGTGTCAAACTAAACACTAATGCCAGTGTTGTCTCTATATATACTAAATCTACCTTGAACATAGAAAAATACATGAATTTTAGCTTAATTAATTTTGTAAAAAAAAAAAAAAAATCACAATCATACTTTGAGAATAAAAAAGTTCAGAAGCGTCAAACTAAGTATCAATGTAGGTTATGTAAGAAATAATAACTGCTACAACGAATCTAAGTCCATCATTGGACGAGCTTACGGAAAAAGTGATACCGGTTTTACCTCCAAGTGACTTCTTTATTTCAAAATAGGTATTAATATCCAAGCAGTGGGATACATACACCAATTAGCCACAGTGACAGTATTAAGAAGCTGACTCGCTCGAACACGATCCCACACTTTCAGATATGGATGCTTACAACTTAATACAACAAAAAAGACCCATAATAAATAATAGAATATTAACATTCATGTGTGTAGAGAGTGCAGTATTTTCCCAGTTTGTGCTGTAGATGTCGGTATGTGTGGACAGGAAGTTCCAGTGAAGGTAGGCAGTTTAAAGGTTAGATTTTTTTATGGATAACTTGGCAGAAGTTACAATCATAGAATAAGTTTTCCACTGCTTACCTATAAAGGTTCTCGACCTGTCAATAAACTACCCATATAATGCCATTTCATCAGTCCGGAATGAAGCAGTTCGCCCTATTCGTACACAATGTCACCTCACTGCTCCAAACCGATATCTCACCATATTTTGCAAACGCCACCACACCACCACATCTCGACATATGCACTCCATTCAGGCAGCCACGTGAAGAGGGCAGAGCCGGCCACCATAAGGACAAAACTCCTCTCATTAGATAAAATTCTTAACACCAGCAAAAACTCCAATCTAATAAACCCACTGGTGGCACACACACACACACACACACACACACACACACACACACAGTAGTGGTGGAACTTTGGTGGTGTCGGCCGTGGAAGGGTGATGGACGTAACAGTGTTGGTACTCGATAGATGATGGTCACATCTTCACACTTTGCGCGCTATAAAGATGGTTCAGTGTGTATCTATGCGTAGTTAACCGATGGCAGTGATAATGTAATTACGAAGGGATAGCCAGCGTGGTACGTGTGGTGGAAAGACTGTGGTGATGACTGGCACAGTGACGGTGATTACATTTGTGGGGCACGGACTGCTCAGATGACTGTGGTAAATTCTTTCTTTCCAAGATTTCCTGCACCTATAGTGCAGGCCAGGCCATACATTAGCCCGGTCAGTGGGGTACGGGTTGAATAGAAAATAGTAAGGGGGAGGACAGGACCTGGGGATTGCCCAGCACACACGTCCTGTCTCCTGGCTGGCTTTGTGGTGTGTGTGTGTGTGTGTGTGTGTGTGGTAGAGTGATCGCAATGGCACTTTTGGTACAAGGACTGTGGAATTGACTGTGGTAAATTGATAGTGGTACGTTCTCCCTACGTGTCAAGTGGGGTTGGTGGAGGAATTGAGTGCCCCTCCCTGTTAAACAATTAACTCTGAGCCCTTGGCCACTTACGTTTGGGATACATGGCTTCTGGCAATGAATGAAAAAAAAAAAAAAACACTTGTGGTGGAAGAACTGTGGTAATGACCTGTAGTAGAAGTGGTTATGGTGGCATTATAACAAAACTGTGTTGTACGAAGAAGTTGCAAAGGTGATGAGGGTATAATCAAGGTGGAAGTATTCTGCTTGTAAATGTGATGTGATAGTTGTGGTGGAGAGGTAATGTTCAGAAGCCCTCCTCGGTAGCCTGACATATTCGGTCGTAACTTGTGTGATGGTAATGGATAGGGCAGACACTTATGTTATACCAGATGGACTTGAAGAATCATTAGTAAAGGCTGTTTGAACGAACATGCAGGCACTTAAATTATTTCCCTTCCTCAGCGTTAAATCGAACTGTCGTCCTGTATCAGAATTCTCGCTTGCTTCTGTAATAGTTTAACCATCACATCCCTCATTTACCAATAACGTTCTTTTAACTCCAGCACAGTTCATGGCTTCCTCAGTTTTCTCTCTCCAGGTTACGTTCTGCACCACCAACTGACAGTACAGCCCCAGCTCTGTGTACCGTATCCGACTGACTGTTATTTTTAATGTTTATCCACGTTTGTTTGTGCTTTATATGTGGATCTAATACAAATGTGTTCTATCGCACATCTTGCCTTTTACTACTTTATAAATGTTTATATTATACTGCTCTGGTCTTTTCCTTATTCTTTTTTATGGCTCGCAGTGTGCTCCTTACCTATGTGTATTTAGCCTGACTCACAAATTTCTCCATTCCTCTTTGTGTGCCATCTGTGTTTCATGCGATGCTCTCTCTCCGTTAACAAATGGTGTCCCCTAATTCTGTCATTCCCTCATACCTTCAAATTGTAATAGAAATAATCATGCACACAAACGATTCACCTATTTTATGCCGCCGGTCGTCCCAGTGTGCCCGACTGAATATTATATCACTCCGGTTCACCCACATGTTCATGATAGGATGAAGCCACACCGATACTGCAGAGTGATACGCCCGTCATATATTTCGGAGAAAATATTAGAGGGTGATTTGTAACGCCAACTCCAGTATATTTTAACTGAACCGAAATAACGATTAATGACAGGGAAGAGGAATGGCTTTACTATAAATATATTCTACCTCAAGCCTTGATTAATCCATAAACCCCAGGTGTGCATAGCTCATGAGAAAATATAAATGTAATAAAATTATGTAGCCAAATTATAATTTTAACCTCCTTTGTTCCGGTGAGCAGGTTAATGTGTGGAGGGTGAGTTCATGGAGGCAGGTGGCAGGGGAGGGATGCAGGTATATTTTTGAGTTGCTTGCCTATGTCACCTTCCAAGTAATGAGAGTTCGAGGCCTACCTTTCTCTCTAGGTTTGCTAAGTTATGGTTGTCTACCAAAAGATGGTTTTGTATCGGATTTTTCATAACTATCTGGGAAAACACACACAGAGTAACACCCAATACAAAAAATGAAATTTATATATGAAACGTACTGTGTAATAATCTCAGGGTGATAAACCAGAGGTACTGAGAGGGTAACGCATGGGTAACTCTTGCAGCTGTGGCTTGTGGTTGTGTGGGACGGCTGCGGCTGTTACCACCTCACCTCCTGCTTTGAAACCTATACTGTGTTCACCTCTATAAAAACTTTATATAAAGTGTGTGGCAGTTCATTATCTCAAGCGATGAACTACTTTGTGTTAAGACTGTTTGTAGTGACAAATAATTCAGAATTTGCAGTAAGAGAGAGAGAGAGAGAGAGAGTGAGTTCTATATACCGGTATCTGTGTTAGTTGGCCTGTTAACCATCGTGATACAGCCAGTCATAACCAAGTAATGAGTGAGACACAGATATGTATTATTTATTTACAGATTCCATAGTCTTATCGTTGCCAGAATAAACTAATATTATAACGACAGTATATTTTCCATTATTGTTTCTGTTATGGGATGCAATATTTCAGGCTGATCTTCACTACTTCAGTTCGATGATGTATTTAAGATTCATTGTTGCTGCTTCAGATGGTTGTATTGCGCTTAGACTTCACAGGTACAGTAAGGAATAATTAAAGCTCAGTCTAAACTTTCATCGACTAGTTCCTTATAAAATGATGAAAATATTATAAAACTGTCTGAAGATATATGGTTTAAACATGAGAGGTACTGTAACGAGAGGGAACACTGGAGGGTGATGGTAAAGCTAGGGTGTTAAGTGGTAATCCAGAGCCGTTACAGTCTTATTTGCTGCCACTGCTCCTCCTTCATATTACCTCCTCTGGCGGCTTAGAGGGATTTGACTTACCCCCTTTATAATTAACCTGGTCATATTTTACTCCCAAAGGCTAGTGGAAGGTAGGAGGTGGGATGAAGAGATGCATCAAGTTTATCCTATAATTACACACACACACACACACACACACACACACACACACACACACTATCCTCTTTACATATTCACTTTTAGTACAATCATCACACTGTTTTTCTCCGGCCTCCTAGCGCAATCTAAAGAAACTGTATACGTCGGTGAGAGGTCAGTATAACACCTGGGTGGTATATACTGTTTCGTCACGCCAACCACTGGTGTGTGATTTCAGTTAGTACCTCCTCTCCCTTATCTAACACCTCTTTCTTCTTCCACTCGCCTAACACCTTCATCTAACAGCTCTCTCTTTTCTCCTTCACCTAACACCTCTCCCTTTTCTCCTTCATCTAACAGCTCTCTCTTATCCCATTCACCCAACACCTCTCTCTTTTGTCCTTCACCTAACAGCTCTCTCGTACCTTCCTCGCACTTATATATTGTTGTTAGTCACACTCAGTTCATCTTCTCTCTCTCTCTCTCTCTCTCTCTCTCTCTCTCTCTCTCTCTCTCTCTCTCTCTCTCTCTCTCTCTCTCTCCATTCTTCTTTTGTTTTGTTTTCTCCCATATAGATCACCTCCTTCCTAAGTACTCATTTCCTTCACAAACCTCATCCCACTCCTTCACACATCTTCCATCTCTTACGCATGTCCTGTTACCTTGCCACCTCCTCCCTGTCCCCATCCTCTCCATCTCTTTCCACCACACATGCCCATAATCCTGGTACACTGCCCCACCACCACCATCACCACTCCCAGCACAAAGTTCTGGGTACAATCATCTACCCTCTGACCCATCCTCTCTTTGGTTAACGTGGCTGTGTGATAGAATAGCTGAGATTAGAGAGGGGAGTGTAGTAAAGGAAGAAAAGGAAGTTAGAGAAACAACAATATGGAGAGAAGAGCAGAAAGTTATTGGAGGGAATAAGGAAAGATGAGAAACAGAAGGAAAGGAGTGTAAGGGAAGACAAAGGGTGGAGACGACGAAGGTGGATAGGAATGACTAGGGGTGGGAGAAAATAAACGTGTTAGGATGAGAGAGAAGAAGGGTGTGGATGAAAGGAGAATGAGGTGTGGGAGAGGAGAGGGGTGTAGGTGAGAGGAGAGTAGTGTGGATGAGAGGAAAGTGGGATGTGGGAGAGAAGAGGGGTGGGAGTGAGAGGAGAAGGATGTGGGTGAAAGGAGAGTTGGGTGTGGGAGATGAGAATGATGTGCTGAAGTTGAGCGGTGAGAAAGATAACGATTTGATAAATGTGTGTTTATAAACACGGTTGTGGATATAAGCGGCGAAAGTGGAAAGACTAATTTGTATTGAACCAGGGGAATATTGATCTAAGCCTAATGCATCCCCTAAACTCCCCACCCCTTCCTATGCCTCAAAGGGGGCTCACGTCTCAGGATAAATAAGAGCACAATGTTAATGACGCAGGGATAAGACAAGTTCCATTAAATTGTTAAAGGAGGTAATGTGAAGGAGGAACGCTGGCAGAAAGTGAATCTCTCACAGTTCTGTATAATCATTATACGTTGTACCTTTTTCATCATTTTTCTACCTCCTCTTTCGTCCTAGTGCCACCTGCATTAAGAATCTCACTTTTACTTAAAACATATCACATGAAATACGGGGAAAAAGTATCGAGATTAAAATAAGTTAGATTAGTTTGGCACTGACAGGATATTAAAAATGAACTTTACATACACGAGTATACTGCATATAAAAGAGTCTAACCATTAGTGTGATTACAGCCACCAAGCATAAAGACACTCAATCATATTATATTATATTATCTTACGTGAAACAAACACACATGTGAGGAAGTATGTGTCAAGTGGAGAGGTCTGTTGGTCATAGATATGGAAGGTTTGTAAGCTTTATTCTAAAATGCTTTTTCCCCTAGTGCTTCGTCACATTTTTAGCGTAATCTCACGGTTTCGCGTACCACCCAACTCTGTGATACAGGTTTCTAGTTCCCGTATAATACGTTGCCCTGTGATCTAATTTTCACACAAATATGGGGACGTATTTGTGGTGCAGAGGCGGCAGAAGGGATGTCTCAGGTGTAGATGACCTGAGCATATAGTACATTTTTTCTTTACCTTACCTTCTGTTCTTGAGAGTTGTCATTGTCTTGTGTATATGGTGGATCATAGACAGTGACATAATGTAATCCTCATATAATTCTCTCACTCTCTCTCTCTCTCTCTCTCTGCGCTAGGAATTCTTACATTTTTTATCTTTTTCCTTTATTTCCGCTATCTTTCACGGTGAATTTCACATTGTTTTTCTCGATAAGTAACTCCTTCAAAGACATTGCTTTATATGATCCTCGCATTTTCCAGACATTCTTATTATGCTTATATGATTTTTCGGACTAGAATGGTTACTTAGAGTCTTCATTATCCTTCTGCTACTGCTGCTCCTTCCACGGTTGAATATAATCTAAAAAAAAAAAAAAAAAAAAAATACCAATTAATCTGGCCAGGCATGTATGGCAACACTGTTCCCGTCGAGATTCTGATTGGCTGGAGGTGTTTGTTAGATTTCGTTCTTGCATAAACTGATCCTCTCTTTATTATCAGATATGATACTGAGTTTGTCGACAGTACAATCGTCAGAAGCAATAAGAAATCCGTTATATACTTAACAACAATGAAATTTTCGTTGAAAGATAGAGATATAAGTCAACAAAGTATTATAACAGTCCAATTCAAGGTCATCATTCGAACAATTCCTTTATGTCTCCAACACTCCTTAATATAACAGAAAATTAAGGAAACCTATTTAATCTAAGGGTTGGTATAACACACATTTAAATTATAAGATCAGTCCGGACTCTTAAATCGCACCACAACTCTGAATAATTAAAAATTATAATAAAAAGACGAGGTCTGCAGGAGGAAGGTCTGAAAAAATCGCGAAAATCAAAGTAGGCTAAAGGAAAACTATTTCATTATATCACCTTTATTATCACAGTGCGAACTGATCTTCAAATTTAAATGTGTGGTATACCATATGCTTAGATTAAGCAGGTTTCCTTAATTTTCTGTTATATTAAGGAGTGTTGGAGACATAAAGGAACTGTTCTAATGCTGACCTTGACTTGGACTGTTATAATACTTTGTTGACTCATATCTCTATCTTCCAACGAAAATTTCAATGTTGTTAAGTATATAACGGATTTCTGATTGCTTTCGACGATTGTACTGTCGACAAAATCAGTATCACATCTGATAATAGAGTATCGATTTAATCGAACAAACACCTCCAGCCAATCAGAATCTCAGCTGGAACAGTGTTGCCATACATGCCTGGCCAGATTAATTGGTATGAGGTATAGTGGTAGGTTTATCAGAATGAAAACGACATCATCGGCCTGAAGGAATGTAGTTGGTATTATTGTTTACTTTCCTATTTTCTCGACGTAATGCTGCCTTCAGGTGATTCACCGCTGAGTGACAAGCCTGATTCTTTCCTGTAACTAATGAAACCATTTACTCCACTGGATGGTAACCATGTAACCAAATGTCGCCTGATAGTGTAATGAACTAAGGCGCTCCAATCCTGTAAGGGTTTCCATGTGAGTGGTGTTTAGGGATTACTACTCATATAATGCCACCCAGTGACACCCTCACTATATCCGAACTCCGTAGTTTAACCCAGGGCTCCTACGCTTCTCATGGAGCAAAGGTCTGGATGATGATGGATGTATGGACTTGCTTAATTTTGTGCTAATACAGTTTATTAATTAATACCCCTTCGAAAAGTACATGTTTTCCTTATTCCTCCCACACACACACAAATCGTTGTTAAAAATTAGGTAGACCAAGTGATAGTGATGGGGTTAGAAACGCTGTTAATCAACTCTGCCAAAACATGTTTTCTCTCCTTAGACTAAAGAGAACTGTCAGATGATAGCAAAAATGTAGTTTAATATACTGTATGTCCGATTACAGGGGTTACTCTGCTACCAGCGCATATTTTCCTTGTTTTGAATCCGTTTTTTCCATGGTGAACGTAGTGGCCCTGAGCTACGATGTCAGTTAGGAAATGTAATGCCCATAGAGCCATTAAATGGGCAGCAATCTCCAGCGTCCATATGGCTAAAAACACTTACAGACTCAAACCAATTAGGGTACCATAACTTACTAGACAACCGGGCGTCGTTACGTTATATAGTTACCGACGGACGTAATAAATGGTTTCTTAGTTTATAGGAAATCATTTGATTTGTCACCCAGTGCAGAGTCAACGCCAGGCAGTAACATCTAGTGATTGGATGGTGAGCTCCCCCCACCTAACACCTATGCTCCCGGATGTGTGGTGTGAGAAGGTGGTATGGTATGGTGTGGGAGGGTGGTATGGTGTGCTGTGAAATGGTGGTATAAGAGGTGTAAGAGGGTGGTGATATGGTATGGAGTGCTGTGAGACGGTGGTGGTGTGATGAGAGAAGGTTGTATGGTGTGGTGTGATGTGAGAAGGTGGCATGGTGTAGTAGTGTTAGTAATGATAGCGGTACATGTGGTAGTGTTAGTGATGATAGTGGTATATGTGGTAGTGTTAGTGATGACAGTGGTAGATTTAGTGTTAGTGATGACAGTGGTAGATGTGGTAGTGTTAGTGAAGATAGCATTAGTGTCAAAGATGACAGTAGTAGATGTGGTAGTGTTAGTGATGACAGTGCTACAGTGGTACATGTAGTGTTTGTGATGACAATGGTAGATATGGTAGTGTTAGTGTTGATAGTGGTAGATGCAATGTTAGTTATGATTGTGATGATAGTGGTATATGTAGTAGTGTTTGAGTGAATACAGTGGTAGATGTGGTTGTGTTAGTAATGATGGTGGTAGATGTGGTAGTGTTAGTGATGACAGTGGTAGATGTGGTAGTGTTAGTGATGACAGTGGTAGATCTGGTAGTGTTAGTGATGATTGTAGTAGATGTTGTAGTGTTAATGATGATGGTGGTAGATGCTGATGTGTTAGTAATGATAGTAATAGTAATGGTTGTTACTGATATATGTGACGGTCATGATAGTGATTATGGATATTTATATAAAAAATTGGAAACTTGTCAACTGTACTGTTTACCGGTATCAATCGTTCATTTAATCCTTCTTGTGTTTAAGGAAAGTTCAGTATGAAACGTTTAAAATAAATACTACTCCAACTTCTCATCAGGGGAATGCTTGTTACGTTATTAAGTACAGATCACGCTTTTTTAAGTCGTGTCTACCATAGGAAGAAAAAGTCCTGATATCACTGTTTTTAAATCCACGGACTCTGGAAATCAGCTCCTTGAATCCGAAGCAAACGTCACTGATAACAGGGATCGGTGGTCAAAGAACGAAAGTCAGTGCATTATTCCATTATTTTAACTAAGCGACGAATTTCGTCCTTTTTGCAGGTTTTCCCCATACCTCAGTGGCGGAGCAAAACACTACTTCGACTCTATATCCTTTGCAAAGCACTGGTTCGTTACTAGCACCATATTCAAATGAAGTTATAGGAATTATGCGCCAATTTATAAGGAACAAAGTATATTTGCTGCGGATTTTCAAAGTTCATGGAGAAGGAATCAGGAAAGGCGACAGGAATGTTTTGCTGATGATACCGGTACGAAGTACGTCTTCTTGTTCTTGACTCAGACGGCGAGAAAACTGTAACTATTAAATTTCTTCCACCGCTGGACATTTTCATTCAGCTTAGAAGTGACCGTTATATTACGCAGGATAAGTTTCCATTAACCGTCTCACCACGTTTCATAACTACTTTCTTCTCGCTATCGCCGGATAAGCTATTTAGATTTATGGTGCATTAGGGTACGTTGGGGAGCTCACAGAGTGACAAGCCATATGGTTCATTGTATACTTGGAAATTGCTAAGTCTACTAATACCAAGTCAGATCACTTCCTTCTAAAACAGCTCCAAGCTCGCGAAGGGGGTGGAGCATCGGAGTGACGTCGACTGGCTCTGGCATGAAACCCCAGTGTTCAGTTGACTTCTGACCATGACGGTGAGTGTATACTTGCCCCAGTTATCAGACCATGACACATTTTCAGTCCAGAGAAGTGAGGGAAGGGACTGAAATGTGTGAGAGAACCTACTGCTATATTATAGGGTTAAACGAGTCCGCACTTCTTCCCCTTCTTCATTTTCCCTTATCATAAATGTTTAATTTGAGTCTGCCCTCTTATACATTTTCTGTTATTTAAGCCAGCTGACATCACACAAGCCACGCCTCCCTGCGCGCTGACGGAAAGTGAACAGACTTGGTATTAGTACACTTAGGGAAATTGTTTATTCTACTGAATGATAACTTTATTACCAAAAGGTGCCTGGTGGTCTAGTGTACTTAGGTGGTCCAACAGTACAAGGCCCCCATGGGTTTACTTCTGTGGGGTGGTTGGGGTTTATTGCTCACATAATGCCACTCGGCCATCCTCGCCTTAAATATCGCGACTGGATAACCAGATTCAGGGCCCATTCGCTGCTGAAAAGGAGTGGATGGTGGATGTATGGAGGGATGGAGCCATTTTTTGTCGTTTGGGAGAACACAGTTTCATTAACCTTCGAACACTTAACAGAAATCTCAACTGTTTCTCTCTTGCGATTATCTCAGTACGATATTATTCAGCCAACTAATGACTCCGCTTCTCATAACGGATAAAGCTCAGAGTCGTACGCTTAACCTGAAATCGCGAAGTGGGATGCAGGCACTAAATTTTTTTAATTATGATTTTTAAAATATTTGACGACGATGAACATTATTTGGCCTTCCGGTATGGTTGCTAACTGCATTCTGTTGTGTGGGATGCAGGCTAACCATACGCTACAACCACTTGCCTTGTATAAATGACCATCAAAATGTAGATGTTTGCATTCCACTTCCCGATTTCAGGTTTAACCATACGGTCTTTAGTCCCCATTAACTGTTTTGTTCTGGTCACCACCTCAAGATTTTATTCAGTTCCTCTCGTCAAAAGGCTAACTCATAGACGAAGTGAAGTTACTCCTAAGATGAATATGTAGACGAAGTGAAGTTGTTCCTAAGATGAATATAATAATTTGGTGATAGAATAACCTCCTTAAGATTTCACATTTTTTCGGAGTGTATGTATAATTCTTCAAGGTATACACACACTGCACACTGAACAGTCACATGTATACATTAGACATACTTATACGGTACTTTAATTAGCAAACAAGTATGCATACAACCAAGTATAATCCCCCCCCCTCTCTCTTACAGCCCAGAATAATGTCTCTCTCTCTCTCTCTCTCTCTCTCTCTCTCTCTCTCTCTCTCTCTCTCTCTCTCTTGTTAGTCTTGATCTCTCCTTGCTTTTCACATTTCTTTGTATTCATCTACTTAATCAGTTCTTCCAATTCGTTCACTGCACCCTCCATTGCCATCTCTTGCACACACACACACACACACACACACACACACACACACACACACACACACACACACACACACACACACACACACACACTGTTGACATGGTTTTGTGTGTGTGTGTGTGTGTGTGTGTGTGTGTGTGTGTGTGTGTGTGTATGTGTGTGTGTGTAGAGAATATGTGTGGTGTAGTCTGGAAGGGAACACTGAGAGGACTGTTTTATGTGAACACATCCGAGAATTCCTTAACTCAGCGTAACGTGATGGCACTGGTTAAAACGAAGCTCACTTACCTTTTTTGCATGAAATTATGAGAGGAAGAGAGATCCCAAGAGTGTAGCACAACTCTCTTCCAGTGAAGTATCCTGTCACTGTAGTGAGTCTTTAAAAATAACCCGAATTCCTAATCTATAACTATGGGCTTACATCCCACATTTTGGTGGCAACGAGGTCAAGAACACACTTTTCCTACAATCTGTCTGACGTTTAATACAGAATCTGCCTGCCATCTACTGTCAAGTCAGATGTTAAAGAAAGAAGCTGTCTACCACCTACCCTGCTATGAAGTTTGTCTACCATAAACCACAGTAACTGTCTGCCATCTGTCACCAAGCCTGTCTATCACCTAGCCTGTCTGCCACCATGCCTGTCTCTCACCAGGCCTGTCTCACATCCCAACCACGACTCTGCTGAGAATCAAACCTCAGTGACCCGGTGACCCGCAACTTGCCGTTTCTTACCCCCTGCCTCAAGCCAGCTTTCAACGAGACTGCAAAGTCATGTCGCTCAGCCAGTGAGAGGTAAGTGACTGACGGAAGTTGGAGCCGAGGAACTGGCAACCCCATGGCAGAGGACAGGTGATATAGGGAAGATTCGTTTGTGGTCACCCCTACCTTGATTAAGGGATATTGCTATACATAGAGAAATAGACAGATAAGCGTATGGACAGGCCACAGCTATCAAAGAAGCATCTTAGTTATGGTGAGAGAGAGAGAGAGAGAGAGAGAGAGAGAGAGAGAGAGAGAGTGAGTGAGAGGCGGGGAGGGGGGCAGTGGAAGAGTGGAGGAAGCAGCAGACAGGAACTACGACTTGTCATAGGGTCATAAGTACTGAAAACACATTTTTAGTATACAGAAATGTCACAGATTCATATAGAGAGAAATGGACTGGAGAGACGAAGGGTGAAAGCCCTAAATAAATTTTAAATTGCAATGAACAATAATGGTTTCAAAATAACATACAGCGAAATATACAGTACCCGTGAAGAAAACTATTGCAGCCATAGAAAGATACTACGGTACTGTAAATAAATAACGTTATGAAGAAATAATGAAATGCCGTTAGTATTATACCCCATGTTTTTTACTGTTATTCTTTATCACCTTTCTCTAGTCTCCCGTTTTTTATTCCTACTGTTTGTTCTCTGTCATTTTCCTTTCCTCTTTCTTGTTCTCTTGTTTTCTGTTTTTGTCATTTCTGTAGTTTATTTTCTACTTTTTTGTTTGTCTCTCTGTTTCATAATCTTTTCCCACTCCATAACGTGCACAAGGATTGGGACAAGGCGTACCATTTCTCCAGGGGTTAAGGACAGAGGAAGTTTGAAGTTTGAAGTTCGGGCCACCCAAGGTAATATTTGTATTTGCTGTGAGCCTCAAGGTTTCTTAGTCACCCGTTGTGGAGTGGGAAAGCACATCAACACTTCTTGTTTTATATTAACTTTCTCTGTGTTTTCTCTGTTGCTCTATTCATTCATTATCCCTATTTGCTGACTTTCTTTCTCCCTTCTTTTAGTTCTCTGTGCCTTTTTTATCGATATGTTCATCCTCCCAGTTCGTTATCTCCGCTGTTTTTCCCTGCCTTTTAGTTTTACCATCCATTCACTCTAAAGTAATCTTCACCGTACCACCACAGCCTCCCAGTTGGTCTATTATATATAAAACTCCAAAACTCTGCCACTAATTTCCCCTGACTGCGATTAATCTGAATTTTAATGTGTAAGTTTCCTCTCCCACCGCATCCCATCCCCCAGCGACCTCCTCACTCTCTTTTATTCTTTACATATTATCATTCTTTCATCCACGATCTCGTACTCTTCCTTTTATCTCCTTACTCCCATCTCTAGCCTGTATGTTTCCTCGCCTCCCCTCCTTCCTCTCCTCTCTCCCATTCTCCCTATTCCTTCCTGTTCAGTCTTTGTTCTGCTTGGTCGTAACTAGTGCGTCCTGCATGTAGTGCCCTGTATCTAGTGTGCCTTGTATCCAATGTGTTCTGCACCTAGTGTGTCCGGCATCAACTGTAGTGTGCTCTGCATGTATTGTGTCTTGCATGTCGTGTGTCCTGCATCTAGTGTCGTGCATTTAGTGTGTCCTGCATCTAATGTGTCCTGCAACAAGTGTGTCCTGCAACTAATGTGTCCTGCATCTAATTTGTCCTTCACCAAGAGTGTTCTGCATCTAGTTTACACTGAATCTAGTGTGTCCTTCACCTAGTGTGTCCTGCATCTAGACTATCTTGCATCTAGTGTGTCCTACATCTAGTGTGCTCTGCGTCTTGTGTATCCTGCAGCTAGTGTGTCCTGCAACTAGTGTTTCCTGCATCTAATGTGCCCTGCATGTAGTGTATCCTGGATCTGGTGTGTCTTGCATCTAGTGTGTCTTGCATGTAGTGTGTCCTGCATCTAGTGAATCCTTCATCTAGTGTGTCCTGCATCTAGTGTGTCCTGCAGCTAGTGTGTCCTGCAACTAGTGTACCCTGCATCTAGTGCCTCCAGCTTCTAGCATGTTCTGCATTTGCAATTTCGTTCTTCTATTTCAGTGTTAAAATATATCGGCTTTATGATCAGTCAAGGTATTTGACGATTCCTCAATATGAAAAGAGTGAAAGTGGCCAATCTCTGCGCAGACAAACTGGATGACAATGGTTAGTGTGTGTGTGTGTGTGTGTGTGTGTGTGTGTGTGTGTGTGTGTGTGTGTGTGTGTGTGTGTGTGTGTGTTTGAAATGACTAACAAAAAAGGAGAAAACGCTTTAAAGTAATTTGGGAATGGCCTTCGTGTCCTGACAGCTTTTATTCCTGTCAGCTTCACACAAGCCTTAATCTCGTAAGAGATGGCCACAAGCAAATCGCCTCCATGTCGTTCCTCTACCATTTGGTTGCCCTTCCTCCAACTCACCCTCCCTCCCTCTTAATCTGACAGTTCCATCCATCCATCCATCCCATCCTCAATCTCCCCCTCCCACTTACATCTCACTCCTTTACACTCCTCTTGTCAGTCTCTTGTTCCCAATCCTATCCGCATGACCAAACCATCTCAATCCCCATTCAATGACAACCACATCAACACCACAAGTCTCCCCTAATTTCTCAATTGCTTGTCTGTCTCTCCATGTAATTTCACATGCTTCTCTTAGATAAGTTATGTCCAATATTGTTTCAGTGAAAAAAAAGTTCTCGGGTTGAAGAAGTTTGTCCCGGACAGGTATAAAGAATCAAGGAAGACTGCCATTTCATAACCTATTACATTTACGGGAAGATAACCATCCTACACTTCTTCGTGGCGGCACATGATGGAAAACCTCTATTAACCACTCCGAATTCGTAGCAGAATTGGAGCAGCAGTCCTACGCCTTAAGCTCCCGGCATCGCGACCTTAAACTAGCATTTATTGCGTGTTTTCACCTTATCCTTACGAGTATATAATCACCTGCACTAAAGGAAAAGTACTGTATGTAAGGGAAGGCAGTGAGCTGCGGAATATATTATTCCAGCTGAAAGTAAAATCCTGAAGCACATAAGCCATTCACATATAATTCATCGATCTAAGAGAGGAAATTAAGATGGGAATGTATAATAACGAACACCAGTGTAAATCACTGCTGCCACCGAGGCATGTTTAATCTACCGGTTCCTGGAAAATAATTGTTAGACCAACCCCGCCGGTAAGGCATCCGGGAGATGGAGTGAGGGAGAGCACCAGGCAGGAAAAAAATGGAGGGGCAGGAATGTAGTTTATCTGGCTTGTCGGAAAGGCTGGCAGTTTTCCCATCTTCATTTTTTATTCCACCCTGTGAAGGAAGGACGTAACTGTAATGGTCACTGTTTGTTTCTTTGTTCGTTCGTTCAGCTTACAGTCACATAGCTCAATATATCCGACGATAAATGTTGCTGACTATGATTCTGCCGTTGTTCCTTGCCAACATCCAGGAACCTCTGAAGTGAACAAATTACAAATTACATTTTTATGTTTTACTGGAATGCCGCTAGTTTCTCCCGTGAATAATGATGTGTGGACAGTGTACACTTTTATTCTATCGATCTAATGCTTGACTCTACTTGACTCAGCACCTTCTGAAGGGTGGCCTTGACAAAATATTCTCCAGTCATTTATTCTCTTACTCAGTAACGACCCCTCTTCCCACAACACAACCTACCGTACGTAATCTCGTACCTTATCACTCCCCGTTAAAGGAATACAAAGGAGAACAAGGAAAGCAAACAGCAACAGACCTATTGCTCCTATCGAGGCAGTTGGTTAAAGGGTAGGATATTGCTACCGAAACTATGCCGTGTCTCTGAGTCAAGGACAGGAAGGCAATAAGACTCTTCCTTGTTCTCTGTGTCCCTCTCATTCCCCTCTCAACCACCGCACTGTCATACATTCTTGTACACTCATATCCACTTCACATCCTTGGCGACGTATGGAATGGCTGATAAACTGGAAACAAATTATTTCAACTGTTCACAAGGAAGATGTCAAGCTGTCCCACTCCCTATCGTCGCAGCTGTCTTCGTGCTCTCAAACTGGGTCCTTATCACAGAACCATTCTGCGGGCGAGATTCATGTAGATAAAAGTATGTAATACCGTTTGTCTCGTTGATGCCATTATGGTGTATTCACTGAGCATTGTGAATCAGTGTAGCCACATCGCTCGACCACCCAGCCCAGTGCTGGTGAGGGAGTGTGTCAGTGTAGCCAGAGTGCCCTACCACATACTCCATCGCTGGTGCTTTTGGGAGGGTATGCTGTAGGAGCGCCTTCTAGAACAATATTACAAGCAGGAATAGAGACATTAGTGAATAAGCTGTGGCGAATGATACGGGAGACAAGAGGAAGTGTGGCAGATGAAGGACGATGAATATCAGAAGGTGAGGTGGTGAGGTTAGGAACAGGAAGAAGAAAAGGAGGACAAAACAGATGAGTGGCTGATCAGGCAAGAAGGGAAAATGTACAAACCAAAGAAAAAACCATGGTGAGGGATGAGGATCAGAGCCTGAGGGAAGAAGAGAAAAGGCAATCATGGGCATGCCTTAAGCTGGAGGAAAAGAACAGAAAACAATGGGAGATGTGACGTGAGAAAAACTGAGAGAAAATTAATCAAGAAGAGAAAGGAAGATGACATGAGTCAGGGGACAGAAGGAAAAGTGATACACAGGAAGGTGGGGTATGGAATGAACAGTGGTACAGGGAGAAGAGATTATCATATGAAGCAAAATATATCAAAATGAATAAACATCATTGGCAAAATGAGGGGGGGGGGAAATGAAGTAGACGGAAGTTTGATCAGTAGGGAGAGCTGGAAGACAGAAAGTAGGCTTTGGGGTATGGTTATGCGTTGGATTAAAGAATAAGAATTGTTACGGAACAGAGAAAGATAATGTACACTTTAAGTGAGAATTCTAAAAATCACTACTGTCCCGTAAAGTTCCAGGTTCAAAACAAAGAGTTAGATAAAATTACAAGTTAAAGTTTAATGCTCAAACTAACAAGAAAACATTCAGGACTCATAAAGATAAAGTAATGGCAAAAAACAGGTTAAATATATGGCTAACTGCAATAGCCTCTATTAACACGAAATTAGCAAGAGTAAATTTACCTAAGTCAGCCCTGATAAAATGAAAATACACTGGGTAATGCTCAGTTAATGCAAGATAAATTATTACAGATACAAAATAGTATTAAAACTGGCTGACAAAATGAATCCTACATAAATTACAAAAAAAACTCACTAGGCCTACAGATCAACACCTTATGCTATACAGTACAAGGAAAGAATGCAATAACAGTTATACTCAAATTACACAGCTGCTACATGGTTGGAGACTTCCTGAGCACTCACAACAATAACTGTACAGGGGAGGACAGAGATGTGAACAAAATGAGGAGTAGATCTAAGTGGCAATGATGCAGAGACTGAGCTCATTATATAGGGGCCAACAGAGCTTGATACAACTTGTAAGAAGGACGCGCAAATGAAGCCATGGGGACAAAGAGTTGACAATCCCGCTCTGAACAACAGAAATGACGACTTACTCTACTATAACGGTAGAAGGGGGGAACTGAGGCAGAACACGCTCGTGATCAAACATGCAGCATACTGTGCGTTAAAATTACACAAAGGATGATGAAATCATAGGCTATGTAACACCTCCCCACAAAGAAAAAGAAATTTACAAAGGAAATTTCTTATTACTCTAAAACAATCTGTCTAAAGTCTAGATAAGCAATCTGCAATAACATTTTCTTTCCCCTTGACATGTTGTATGTCTAATGAATACTCCTGAAGAAGTAGGCTCCATCTTGTCAATCTCTGATTTTTATCTTTAAACTTCCTAAGGAATTTCAGTGGGTTATGATCGGTATAAATGACTATGGGGTCAAAACCAGAACACAAATAAAATGAAAAATGCTGTAAACCCAAAATCAAGGCCAAAAGCTTTTTCTCAATAGTTGAGTAGTTCTTTTGAGGTGGAGTGAACTTCTTACTGTAATAAGATACAGGGTGTTCAATACATGAGATCTCCCTAGCATGCTCAGTCATAGGTACTTGCCAGTATCCCTTTAACAAATCAAACTTACTTATGTACCTAGCCTTTCCGATCTTGTCTATGCAATCTTCCACACGAGGGAGAGGGTAAGTGTCTGTTTTGGTTATCTGATTAACACGTCTGTAGTCGATGCAAAGCCGCTGTGACCCACCCGGCTTAGGGACCAGAGTGACAGGAGAACTCCACTCGCTCTGACAGGGCTCAATCATCTTGTGGTCCAACAGGTAGCCAAGCTCCTTCTGGATGAGAGGAACTTTCACTGGGTTCACACGGTAAGGAGGCAGTTTAATTGGCTTTGCGTCTCCAAAATCGACATCATGCATCACCACAGTAGTTCTTACTGGAGTGGCACGGAACACTTGCGGGTACTCCTGCAGTAATGCCGAAAACTCCTGCTTTTCCTCGGGAGGTAGATGAGAAAGCTTAGTCTGGAGATCATTCATGATATCAGGATTCTTCCCCAAACTATCACTCAGGCTCATGCTGCATGGGAGAGCTTCACTTGCAGACTCGGGTGGAACAGCTACAGTGCAGACTGGATTATTTTCGTCCCGCCTGTGATATAACTTTAGCATGTTGATGTGACATAGTTGCTTGTTCTTTCTACGATCTGGTGTGGCGATGACATAGTTGACATCACTGAGTTTCTTCTCCACGAAATAAGGACCACTAAACTTGGCTTGAAGAGGTTGCCCATGAACCGGTAGCAGAATCAAAACCTGATCTCCTGGCTGAAAGTGGCGTAACCTGGACTTCTTATCATACCAAGTCTTCATCTTCTCCTGAGCAGCTCCTAAATTCTCTCTCGCCATCTGTAAAGCAGTGGACAGCCGTTCTTTGAACTTCATCACATACTCCAGCAGGTTGACGTCAGCTTCCTCCGACAGCCAGCATTCCTTGAGTAGCTTAAGGGGTCCTCTTACTTCATGGCCAAACAGTAGTTCAAAAGGTGAGAAGCCCAGTGATTCATTTGGAGATTCTCTTGCAGCAAACACAACGAATGGAAGACCTTTATCCCAGTCTTTCTGATGTTCCAAACAGTATTTCTTGAGCATCGATTTGAGTGTTTGATGATATCTCTCCAACGCTCCTTGGGTCTGGGGATGGTAAGCTGAAGACGTGATCTGGGTGATGCCCAACTCTTTCAGAGACTGCTTGAAAACATTTGACATGAAATTACTTCCCCGGTCTGACTGTACCTCCTTGGGCAGACCAAACTTTGTGAAGAACCCTAGCATTTCCTTAACCACGTTCTTTGCTGAGATATTTCTAAGTGGAATGGCTTCAGGATAACGAGTAGCCATAGCAATCAGGGTCAACACATAAGAAAATCCTGAAGAAGTCTTAGGAAGAGGGCCCACAATATCCACCAACACACGGGTGAGTGGCGCCTCAAAAGGAGGAATGGGAACTAGAGGTGCAACCTTTTCGGTCTGATTACACTTCCCCACAACTTGACAGGTGTGACAAGACTTACAATACCAGGAAACATCCCTGAAGATACCTGGCCAGTAGAAGTGTTTCAAAATGCGTGCCACAGTCTTCCTCACTCCAAGGTGTCCTGCCAAACTGGAATCATGAGCCACTCTAATGATATCCTGCCTACAAACACGAGGGATGACAACTTGATGTACAACCTCCCATTCACAGTCGGCTGATGCTGTTGGGGGTCTCCACTTCCTCATAAGTACTCCTGACTTTATGTAATAACAAGTAGAAGCACCGGCTGACTCTTCCTCACTGCAAGCAGAGTTAGCTAGACCTTTCAACTCAGGGTCAGCAACCTGCAACTCAACCAACTCTTGACGAGACAAATTATCAACACTACGGGGTACTGCCTCATCTGGTGAGTGGTCCAAATTAGCAAGAAAAGTGTCAGCTAGGATAACATCATCATCATCATTATCCTGTAAATCACCAGTAACTTTAGACTTAGCCCTAGTGACAGCACATGCAGGGAACACATCAGGGACACCACAATCCTGGGCCGCAGCCACTGGCTCACTAGACAACTGAGGAGCTGGACACACTTGACTTCCACCAATATCATTTCCAAGTAAGAAAGTTACACCTGACATTGGGAGTGTCTCAACCAACCCAACCATAACGGAACCATTAACAAAACCAGACTCTAAATTCTCTCTGCACAGAGGGACAGAGAAGTAATTATTCCCTACACCTTGTAAGATTACAGTTTCATCAGAGGAATTAACATTAGAGCCTAGAACACTGGTCAGTATAAGGGATTGGCAAGCACCTGTATCACGATATATTTTAACTGATTTCCTGTCATTACTGTCCAGAGGACTGACAAAACCATCAGACAGGAAATTAGCACATGAACTCTTGAGAGTGTCACCCACGTTACTGCTCAAAAGAGGAGCTCCATCATGAGAATTTAAGTTACCCCTCAAAGCAGGTTCAGTTAACTCAGTTAAAGAATTCTGGGAACTCTCAAGGGTGGACACTAGTCCAATTGACTGAATATTTAAAGACTCCTTTTTGTTCACATCACGCTGTCTCCTGAAACATTTCTCCGTAGTATGACCAAGCTTACTACAATAAGTACATTTACTTTTCTGAAATCTAGAGGTGAAGCTGGTATTTACTTCCTGAGAAACATCATCTTTATTCTCTTTCCTGTTACCTGTACTCTGAGTAGAGGCAACGTACTTACTCTCAGCTTTCCCTTTTTCTCTAGAATATCTCTTGTGAGTGAGAACATATTCATCAGCTAAAACTGCAGCATCAGACAAATTATCTATTCTTTTCTCATCAAGATATAGGCTTACATCTTTATAAATACACCTTTTGAAATCCTCCAGCAAAATCATCTGCTTAAATTTACCAAAATCAGAATCCACATTCTTAGAATTTAACCACTGCTCTAACAGATCTTCTTTGATTTTTGCATACTCAACATGGGATTGCTTATCTTGCTTATAAGTTGTCCTAAATTTTACTCTATAGGCTTCAGGAACAAGCTCATAGGCCTTAAGAATCAAGCTCTTAACTACATCATAATTATCAGATTGATCCTAAGGCAAAGATGCATAAGTTACTTGAGCTTTACCGGTGAGAACAGTTTGAAGGAGTAGTGGCCAATACTTTTTTGGCCAATTAAAACCTGTAGCTACCCTCTCAAACAACTGAAAATACTTGGTTAAATCAGATTCATTAAAAGGAGGGACAAGTTTAACATTTTTATCCACATCAGAATCATCAGAGCTAGATGATCCAGTTCCACCTTGTTTCATGCGATACTCATGGTCTGCCTGAATCCTAGCAAGTTGAATTTGGTCCTGAGCCTGTACCTGTGCCTCTTGAATACGAGCATTTGCCTGAAATTCAGCCTCCTGAATACGAGCCTGAGACTCCGCCTCCTTAGCATTTGCTTGAAATTCAGCCTCCTTAACACAAGCCTCCTTAGCCTGAGACTCAGCCTCCTTAGCACGTGCTTGAAATTCAGCATCCTTCACACGAGCCTCCTGCAGGGCTAGCTGTAACTTAGCTAATTCAATCTGCATTTGCTCATTTGGAGGAGTTACATTAAACAAGCTTTTATTAATCATGCCAACAATTTGATCTTTAGAATGATGAGAGTGAACTGCAATTCCCAATTGTTGAGCAACAAGCTTAAGTTCATTCTTTGTTCTGCTTTCCACATCCAACACTGTTTGCACATTTGACAAAAAATCCTTGGCTTCATCAAGTGTAGTAATAGTAGACATCATGAATAAGTAACAGTCACAAAATATCAAGCAATATCCTTATGATAATATCCTGAATATCCTGATGAGAGGTCGCCAAATTTATGTTACGGAACAGAGAAAGATAATGTACACTTTAAGTGAGAATTCTAAAAATCACAACTGTCCCGTAAAGTTCCACGTTCAAAACTGTTAGGTAAAATTACAAGTTAAAGTTTAATGCTCAAACTAACAAGAAAACATTCAGGACTCATAAGGATAATGTAATGGCAAAAAACAGGTTAAATATATGGTTAACTGCAATAGCCTCTATTAACACGAAATTAGCAAGAGTAAATTTACCTAAGTCAGCCCTGATAAAATGAAAATACACTGGGTAATGCTCAGTTAATGCAAGATAAATTATTACAGATACAAAATAGTATTAAAACTGGCTGACAAAATGAATCCTACATAAATTACAAAAAAACCTCACTAGGCCTACAGATCAACACCTTATGCTATACAGTACAAGGAAAGAATGCAATAACAGTTATACTCAAATTACACAGCTGCTACATGGTTGGAGACTTCCTGAGCACTCACAACAATAACTGTACAGGGGAGGACAGAGATGTGAACAAAATGAGGAGTAGATCTAAGTGGCAATGATGCAGAGACTGAGCTCATTATATAGGGGCCAACAGAGCTTGATACAACTTGTAAGAAGGACGCGCAAATGAAGCCATGGGGACAAAGAGTTGACAATCCCGCTCTGAACAACAGAAATGACGACTTTACTATAACGGTAGAAGGGGGGAACTGAGGTAGAACACGCTCGTGATCAAACATGCAGCATACTGTGCATTAAAATTACACAAAGGATGATGAAATCATAGGCTATTTAACAGAATGAAATCATAAGACCAAAAAATAGAGGAAAGAACAAAAAAGTTTCAAAAGTAAAAAAAAAAAAGATCTGTAAAAGGAAACAAAAGCCGAAATAGCATGAGAGAGAATGAAAGAGAACAGACTGAAGTGCGATGCGAATATTAGCATAAAAATATAAAAGAAAACCAAGATGAAAGAATGAAAGAAACAAGGAAGTGTTGGATAAGATGAAGAAGTAAGGTAAAAAAAAAAGAAAAAGGTTGATCAGGAGTAGTGAGTCGAACAAAGATCTAGATATGAGAGGGAGGAACTAAAAACAATTTAGAATGGGCAACTGATAAAAAGCAAGCCGTAATTAAGCTCGAAAAAAGTAAAACGAGCAAAAGTATGGAGGAAGACAATTAGGAGAGAGAGAGAGAGAGAGAGAGAGAGAGAGAGAGAGAGAGAGAGAGAGACTGTGAAATAACTGAAGGAAATATAGTAAGAGGAAACTGGAAAGGAACGAATATACTGTGATATTCAATAGGAAGGGAACTCCTGGGATTGAGGAATACAAAATGAGGGAAAGGGTGAGAGAGGTAAGTGAGCGGAAGGATGAAACGATAACAGAATGATGAGGGAGGGAAGGAGCTGAGAGGATGTAGGAAGAAACCGGGGAAGGAAAAAAACTAAATCACACATTGCACTCACTGTATATTACAGTACACTGTCCTGATTACATAGATTTTACTTTATTACTTTTGTGGGAAGTGTTAGTAAGGGAAACATAAACGTGGAAGTAGCAACAGTGGCAGTCTGTCCAGAGGACGGGGGTTAAAAATACAATTTTCTGTTCGGCCTAAAAATTTGTTAGCAGCTTCTCTTCGGAATACTGAAATATCTTTATTCTTTTCCTGTCTAGTTGGGCGCATCATTTAACAGTGGACAAATCTGCTCAAGTAGTTAACCTGTCAAGAACTGACCTTCACTCTCTCTACTGAGTGTCAGTGATAAAAGTAAAGACCCTTTAGAAAAATCTTTGAATATTAACACAAGTATTCGTCCCAAAGAACATTTAGTATACCTGAGTGTTGGAAGTGGGTTGGGTGCACATCCATGACGTATAACACACACAGAGGGCTGGGCGAAGTGGGAGCTAGATGCAACAGGGCTCAAGCATTATCACTAAGGTCTTCTTTTTGTCTCATTATTAGAGTGAGGAAATAAAAGACAGGCCAAGGATTAGTAGGAAGGATGATGTCAGGAAATACATGCCTGAGGGAAGGGTGAATTAAGATGTTGCGAATGACTGCATGCGTATCAGAAAAATATCTTGAATTTAATGATTGTAAGTTTATCAAAATAACGTAAGAAAACATTTTCCTGCAGAACCAATAGAAAATGTCAGCTTTAATAGACAACAGTAATTTTGTACATGCTGGAGGATGAAGTGGAACACGATGGACTGGAAAATCATCTGTATAAGAGGGACGAATAAGTTCACAATGGGCCACTGAGACGAGCTGGACTTTCAACGACTCAACTAAAAGGAAAGGAAAAGATGGGAATATTCCAGCACCAATTCTTACCTTCCCCTCACATCTAGTCTTTGATCATATTTCGCTTGAGGAAATCGTTATCACAGATGAAATGTGGGAAGAACAGCAAAAGAGACCTGCAAGTAATTGAGAAGATGAATGGAACTGAAGGAGGAGAAAAAACAGACCTCTGGTTAAGCTGAAGTATGATATTGAGGAACGTACCATACATCCTTGTGCTTGTTGGTCTGAGGATGGCTTGGAATGGAACCAGTAGGTCAGACCGATATGCTGGGATGTAAGATTCGTAACTGGGACAGGAAGGGATAATGGAACGGTGATCTAGTATATATACAGATCTGTAGATAAGCAAAAAATATTATCAATAGAGGGACGGAAAGAAGATAAGGAATTAGGACAAGATTAAATGTAAGAGTGATTGCTGGAATGTGAAATAAACTCTTTCATTGACCAGAAGTAAGGTGAACCAATCAGCTGCCAAAAAACACTTGATATGATTTGAGTTACCATATATTGAAAATTAACACAAAGACCTCCAGGAGAAGCTATTATTATCCACGAAATCTCCTATGAGAGATTATACTCTTCCTTTGTTCTGCCAGCAAATGAAATCTCTCTCTCTCTCTCTCTCTCTCTCTCTCTCTCTCTCTCCACATCAGTTACGTGCGTCTCACCGCCTTCACCTCTTCCTCTTGACTGTTATTGCCTCTCACATTTCCGGACAATGACCTCTACGGAGACGACCGAGGGTGAGCGAAAAAGAGCAGAGCAAAACGAGCCAGTAATGTGTGTGTGTGTGTGTGTGTGTGTGTGTGTGTGTGTGTGTAAGGGTGAGAGAGAGAGAGAGAGTAATTTCTTAGGACAACAGACCACGTGTTCAAACTTGTCAATATTTTTCACCCTACCCATCTATTCGTACCTTGATTCATGTTCCTCCTCTCTGATTGTTCCTTTACTTCCTCCTCCCCGATGCTGATGACTTCCCCTTCCCCCTCCTGGCATTACTCTCCTCCCCCACCCCTCCACCCCCGCCACAGCCACCATAGTTCCCCCATAGTCTTCTCCCCGTCCCCAGATCTTTATTTTACTGCACACTTGTAACATTTACCTCGCCTCCTTTCCGTAGCATTATCATCAGTCGCTCTCTCTCTCTCTCTCTCTCTCTCTCTCTCTCTCTCTCTCAGATATTATACTTAGTATAGACTAAAAACATTTATCATCCAAACGACAAACTCTCTCTCTCTCTCTCTCTCTCTCTCTCTCTCTCTCTCTCTCTCTCTCTCTCTCTCTCTCTCAGATATTATACTCAGTATAGACAAAAAACATTTATCATCCAAACGACAAATTTTCATATGATTTGATATATGAAATTCTTGTATCTTGCCACCTTCGTCCCCAGCACAGCCTTAAGTGCCTCATATCTTCACGTTAAATCCTTCACATCCTAAGCCTGGAGAGGATATTATAAGTTCCATCAATCTATGGAACTCATTTTAATTTTCACCTCCCTTTCACGGAGCTGGTGTTTAATGTCTAGCAAAAATAATATGCAAATAACACCTACAAAGCAGGTAACCATACAACAAGGTTCGTGCAATATGAAAAAGAAAGTTTACAGTCCGTCAGAATTTATATATATATCTGAGAAGCCACAGCCACATACTGCCAGGTGAGGGGCATCCTGTAACGTATGCAGAGGTGCTCACGCAGGTATTACTGCTGCTATACTGACGTAAATACCTTACCGCTGGTGGAATATTCGATGCATTGCTGTTGTATGGGTATAAGCTTTACCCTGAGTGAGCAACAATAGTGTATGATCAGCTTAAACGATACGTAAAGTGCTTATTTCTCAACTCTGTTCTCAGTGTACCCGTATTAGCATGGACGAAGGAAAAATGTCTGTGTTTTTCCTCACTTATGGAACTATACACCCACACACACACACACACACAGAAACGAGCGCGGGAGCAAGCAGGCTGTGGGAAACTAAGGGAAGAGACATTATGTAAATGGAAGGACACGTTTGAGAAGACAGCTTGGAGTGTTGGGCTGGAGTGAAAGCGTGAAGGACGATCGACCCAGGTTTCGCTGCTGCTGCTTTATCAATGTGTCTAATATTTACTCCAGTGATTCTGTCATACCACTTCTCACCAGATTATCCCTGGTAGGAATAAACTGTAGCACCAGTCGAGAAGGGCAGTACTCCCAAGATGGATGGAAAGCTGATGATAGGGAGAGCTGGAGCTCCCGTTTCATCAGCCCTCGGGATAAGTTCCTGACCATCCCCCTTTGCTGAACTTTTTCAGTGTCTCATTAACACAGAGAGTAGGCCAGCATGCTCTCCAGTACAAGTTTCTCTAACTGTCAACTCCAAACTACATACACAGTACACACTACACTTCCTTTTCAAAAATTAGAAGTCAAATGGCGGCATCAGAAAATCAGGCCTCGGAGTCCCCTGGGGGGGGGGGTACCATAAATTCCCCCACCATCAGCCCCTCTCCCGGTGACGACTCAGAGAGATGCCTGGAACCACTCTCTGACTCACTTATTCTTCATTTCTGCAACATTCGCGGCCTTTCCTCTAAGTTTCTCTCTGTTGAACACCACCTCTCCTCCACTAAACCTCACCTTTTTTTCTTGACAGAGACTCAGCTGTCTGAGGCAACTGACAGTAAACCCTTTCCTGTATCCTCCTACTTTCTCTATACTCATTTCAAAGCCAAAAGTGGATGTTATGTATAAGTACCAACGATTTATCTTGTTCCCGTGTTCCTGAACTTGATGCTTCTGAATTCTCTATTCTCTGGCTTCGGCTTTCCTGTCATTCTCTGACTAAATATATTTGTGCTGTTTACTTATCCCCTAATAATTCTACTGACTATCAAAACTTCTTCGACTATCTTACTTCTAACTTGGAACACATTCTATCCATTTCTCCTTTCTCTGAAATCTCCATTCTAGGAAATTTCAATGTTCACCACCACCTTTGGCTCTTCTCTCCTTTCACTGATCCACCTGGTGAACAAGCCTACATCTTTTCTATCATTAATGACCTAGAACAGCTTGTACAGCACCCTACCTGTATCCCTGACCGCCTTGGAGAGAGCTCCAACATACTTGACCTTTTCCTTACAACTAATCCTTCTGCTTACACTGTTGATCTTTCCTCTCCGTTTGCCTCTTCCGATCATACCTTATTACCTTAAACTGTTCTATCGCTCCTGTACGGCCTGTGAACCCTCCAAAGAAACGTCATCTGTGGCACTTTGGAGCTGCGGATTGAGAGGCCCTCAAGCAGTACCTCTTTGATTTTCCCTGGAATGATTATTGCTTCCATGGCTGGGAGCCATCTGTGTGTGCCTTGACCTTTACACAGGTTATTCTCTCGGGCATGGAAGCATACATTCCTTTCTCATATCCTTTGACTAATGCAAGAAAACCTTGGTTTAATCAAGCTTATTCTAATGCTGTCCGCAACAAGGAGAGGGCCTATAAAAGGTACCAGAGCCAGCCCACCCCTGAATCACATCTTTTTTATGTTTCTGCCCGGAGTCGTGCTAAGTCTGTTCTTCGCTCTGCTAAAAATAATTTCATCCTTACTAAATGCTCTCAACTCTCCAACTGGAATTCTTCCTGCTCCTTCTGGCACCTTGCCAAAAACCTAACAACTTTACCTCATCATCCTTCCCTCCTCTTTTCTACTCTAATGGCTCTGTAGCTATTTCTTCTACTGATAAAGCAGATCTTGTCGCTCAGACTTTCTCCTCCAATTCCTCCTTAGATGATTCTGGTGCTGTTCCTCCACCACTTCCCCTCTCTGACTTCCTCATGGTTGACATTAAAATTTCTTCAGCTGATGTATTTTCTGCCATCACTGGCCTCAATACTGACAAGGCACATGGGCCTGTTGGGGTCTCTCCTGTTGTCCTCAAGACCTGTGCTTCTGTGCGTACACCCTGCCTAGGTAAACTATTTCGCCTTTGTCGTTCAACTTGTACCTTTCCTTCATGCTGGAAGTTTGCTCTCATTCAGCCAGTCCCAAAGACAGGTGACCATTCCCAACCCTCTAACTATAATGCAATTGCTTTAACATCCTGTGTCTCAAAAGTTTTCGAGCCTATTCTTAACAGAAAAATTTTAAGGCATCTTTCCTATGACCACCTCCTTTCTGATCGTCAGTATGGGTTCCGTCAAGGACGTTTCACTGGCGATCTTCTCACCTACCTTTCAAACTCCTGGTCATCCTCCTTTCGGGATGGCGAAAGCTTTGCCACTGCACTTGACATCTCAAAGGCTTTTGATCAAGTCTGGCATAAATCTTTAATTACCAGACTGCTCTCTTCCGGTTTCTATCCTTCTATCTGTGCCTTCATCTACAGCTTCCTTTCTGGTCGTTCTATAGCCGTTGTTGAAGATGGCCATCGTTCTTCTCCTAGATCTATCAACAGTGGTGTTCCTCAGGCCTCTGTCCTATCACCAACCCTCTTCCTTTTGAAGGGAGAAACCTGTACTGTACACAGGAAAAATCATCTGGTAAATTACCAATATGCTGGGAATCGAACCAGGGACTCTCAGATGAGAGCCAGGCAGCATACCACTACACCACGACCAGGTAAAAGTTAACTCACGTTGTCACAAACTTGTAACCAACGTCCCTCCGCCCCCACTGTGGGCCTCAAGAGGATGAGTTAACCCCCTGGCACTCGGGCAAGTAGATGCTTTTAATCTATCCCAAGCACTTACGGCAAGTCAGAATGAAGGGAGAAACCTGTACTGTACACAGGAAAAATCATCTGGTAAATTACCAATATGCTGGGAATCGAACCAGGGACTCTCAGATGAGAGCCAGGGAATCGACTTGCCGTAAGTGCTTGGGATAGATTAAAAGCATCTACTTGCCCGAGTGCCAGGGAGTTAACTCATCCTCTTGAGGCCCACAGTGGGGGCGGAGGGACGTTGGTTACAAGTTTGTGACAACGTGAGTTAACTTTTACCTGGTCGTGGTGTAGTGGTATGCTGCCTGGCTCTCATCTGAGAGTCCCTGGTTCGATACCCAGCATATTGGTAATTTACCAGATGATTTTTCCTGTGTACAGTACAGGTTTCTCCCTTCATTCTGACTTGCCGTAAGTGCTTGGGATAGATTAAAAGCATCTACTTGCCCGAGTGCCAGGGGGTTAACTCATCCTCTTGAGGCCCACAGTGGGGGCGGAGGGACGTTGGTTACAAGTTTGTGACAACGAGAGTTAACTTTTACCGGGTCGTGGTGTAGTGGTATGCTGCCTGGCTCTCATATGAGAGTCCCTGGTTCGATTCCCAGCATATTGGTAATTTACCAGATGATTTTTCCTGTGTACAGTACAGGTTTCTCCCTTCATTCTGACTTGCCGTAAGTGCTTGGGATAGATTAAAAGCATCTACTTGCCCGAGTGCCAGGGGGTTAACTCATCCTCTTGAGGCCCACAGTGGGGGCGGAGGAACGTTGGTTACAAGTTTGTGACAACGTGAGTTAACTTTTACCTGGTCGTGGTGTAGTGGTATGCTGCCTGGCTCTCATCTGAGAGTCCCTGGTTCGATTCCCAGCATATTGGTAATTTACCAGATGATTTTTCCTGTGTACAGTACAGGTTTCTCCCTTCATTCTGACTTGCCGTAAGTGCTTGGGATAGATTAAAAGCATCTACTTGCCCGAGTGCCAGGGGGTTAACTCATCCTCTTGAGGCCCACAGTGGGGGCGGAGGGACGTTGGTTACAAGTTTGTGACAACGTGAGTTAACTTTTACTTGGTCGTGGTGTAGTGGTATGCTGCCTGGCTCTCATCTGAGAGTCCCTGGCTCGATTCCCAGCATATTGGTAATTTACCAGACAGACCTCTTCCTTTTGTTCATCAATGACCTTCTAAGCTATACATCTAATCCTATCCACTCGTACACTGATGATTCCACCCTTCACCATTCCATTCGGATTCTGCAACGTCCCTCTCAGCAGTTACTTCAACAAACAAGGGATAAGGCTATGGAACACGTAATGTTTGACTTAGCTCGTATCTCTGACTGGGGTAAGAATAATCTTCTTGTTTTTAATGCATCAAAGACTCAGTTTTTACACTCTTACAGTAACTTTGTAACTTCTTGTAGCGTGTTTTGTTGATCAGTTATATATATATATATATATATATATATATATATATATATATATATATGTATATATATATATATATATATATATATATATTAGACTCGTGGACGAGCGGTTGTTATACGTGAGTAGTTTTGTAAGTAGATAATCTTAATTCCCATTGTCATGTAATGACAGTAGAGGTAAAGATGAGTATGGGACTATTTTTATTTGTCTTGGAAATATTAACAAAGTCTCACACACGAGTGAAGTATAAAGTAGAGTCCCGCGAGCTACCTCCTGTCTCGCTCTCTCTCTCTCTCTCTTCCACCCTCTCGCCCATGTTGCTAGCCTCCTTCCCCCTACTACCTGTCGATTCTATGGCCTGTCTCCTTCTGAGCTCAAAATTCCTACATTCTGGTGTAGCAGGGGTCGTGTCACGTGTGCTCTACTATCGTGGAAGCTTCTAGGACACTGTATGTCTGTGTGTATGTACTGCTTCCGGTGCATGATCAACATTCCTTCACTTAAAAAGTTGCAAGGTAATTTCCCGTTCCCACACCTTGTCTGGTGCTCTCTCTCTCTCTCTCTCTATCTATCTATCAATCATGCTTTCTGTTATGATTTGTATTTATAATATGGAGTCCTGACAACACCTGTCAACCAGTCAAAATCTTCCACAGGAGTACCCTCTAAGGTTTAATAATATTCAGCTCAATCCTGCGTCATTCTTGAACATGCCTGGGGTTTCATTCACACAACTTATCTTGGAAAGGTCATATTGCATCTCTTGTAAAATCTGCTTCCAAGAGATTAGGCGTGCTAAGCCAAGTCGGCGCCTTCTTTACCCCTGCACAGTTGTTAACTTTATACACGGGTTTTATTCGCCCGTGTGTAGAGTACAACTCTCATGTGTGGGAAGGCTCCCCACATACAGCTCTTCTCAATAGGGTAGAGTCAAAGGCTATTCGTCTCATCAACTCTCCTCCTCCTACTGGCTCCATTCATCCTCTGTCTCTTAGCTGCACTGTTGCCTCTTTATCTCTTTTCTATCGTTAATTCAATTGTCACTGCTCCTCTGAACTGTTTACTTGCATCCCTCCACCTCTACGACGGGCGCGTAGCACCCGTCTAGCAACAAACTCTCATCCCTTTTCTGTCCAACTCTCTAATGCAAGAGTTAACCGTTACTCCCAGTCCTTCATTTATGCAACAGGTCAACTCTGGAACTGACTCCCTCTGTCTGTATTTCCTGCTTCCTATGATCTCCAGTCTTTCAAACGCAGTGTGTCCAGGAATCTCGAAATGAATGGATCTTGAATTTGGCTCTTTGTATTTTTTTTTTTTTTTCTCGGAAGGAAGGTTTTGCGGGCCCAGTCTTTGGTTCCTTATTCCTCGCACATATAAAAAAATATGAACACACACACACACACACACACACACACACACACACACACACACACACACACACACACACAGCTTTATGGCAAACTTGAAGTGGACAAAATACTTGTATGCAACATTCATAAACTATGGTGTCTTGGGAAGGGTTGCGGTAGGATTGGAATGATTTGTGCAGCACAGCTGTGATCAGGAGCTGTGATATATGGAACAGATAGGTAGTTGCTTAGGTGAAGTGGGTGTTAGTAATAGTGGGACTGATTTTCAGTAATTTCATTTTCCGACACTTTCTTTTCTTTTTTCTTTCTTTCCTTTATTTTCATACATTCATCATCTTCTTCTTCTTTTTCTTCGTCTTCTACTTTGGAGGTATGTCAGTCTCAACTTTTTACCCTCGGCTTATATGGTGTGCAATGTTATACAGCAAAAGTTAACCTGTTTATATAGGTACGGCTCCACAAACCGTCATAGGTTAGGCAGGAAGGTGTAAACGTTGTACTTTCATAATCAGTTGGTTATAACTTCGCCGTAGGTCTCCTTTTTGTGTGATGTGATAGGAAACATGCTTTGGGCTAAACAGAAAGTTGAGAGGAGGAACTAGAAGGCACAGAAGTGAAATATAATACTGGGAGAGGATACAGAAATGATAAAAGGTAATGTATAGTGTTGGAGGAGAAAAGCACAACATTATGGTAGTATGGCGTGAAGATGAACGTGGAAGGAGAGAAAAGACAGAATTCACGGAAACACTGAGTAAAATATCTATCTATCTATATACCTAGGCTGCTTCCTCCAAGGAAAGGGAGGTAGCCGAGACAGGACAACACACTCCCAATTTACTCATCCACTCAGACACATTCATTCGTAAGATGAGTAAACTAAGAAAAAAAATCCAATAAGGTACGATAGATGAGGAAAGTACATAAATTACCCAAACAGATGAGTATCTGAAGGGGTTAAATACAACAACTAAGGAAATAAATGCATAGATGATGCAGGCGAGAAGACTGCAGACCCGAAGCTGAGAGATTTCATTGGTCTGACAGTGAGGACAGACAGCTCATATTAATCCAAAGAATACATAAGGAATGCAGATGTAAATGGCGAAGTAGAATGTACAGCCAAGCAACCGACAGATTTACAGGATAAGTAGAAAATGGAATTAGAACGGAAACACACAAAGAAATAAAACTACGTCAATAATGTAAAGAAACAAATAAAGAGAATAAAGTGAAGGAACTGATAAAATTGCAACGGAAATATAAATGGTCGTCGATAGACGTAGACGAGGTGTTAATTAGATAGAGAGATTGTAGGTGTATCGTAAATGCATAGGCGTACGAGCCAGGGGGGCTGGGGGGGCTGCAGCCCCCCCAAGATTTGGGTAGACACAAATTTTCGGGCAGAGTAGCCAATGTAGCAAGGCTATTCAACTGGCGGATCGTGAGCTAAATCCTGTCCTTGAGTGTTTTTTCTTTTCATATATGAAATTTTACTTTTCCCTTAATAAACGAAATGCCATAACGGTCCTTTTCTGTACTTTTTAAAATATTTCTTAGTTCTTACTGTTTATAAATAAACTATCAGCCAGTGTTGACAGGCTGAGCTGGATGCTCGTGTCCGTACCGTCCGTTCGTAAATTACGTAATAGTGGACAGGCTCATAAGTCATTAACTGTACGTGTCTAGGACGGGAGAACAAGTACACACTCTGCGTCGGCAGAGTCCCCAAGTCCCGCCCGCCAGTTTGCTCAGGGCTTGAGTGGAAGCTGCACAGTGACACATATCCGGACTTATTCTTTTTTGACATTGAGCAGTTTTTGGTAAGTACTAGGAGGAGGAATCGATGGTGCTCTGAAATTTCACTTCTGATTCATACTGAGAGCGATTCATCTGCCTTTTTTCTTCTTAAAGCCTGTGATACTGGGATTATTACTATTATTCCTCTTTCTAATCATGAGCCTATGTAAAATATTTTGTAGAAAATCGGTACCCAATGTGACCAAAGTCTTTTTTTTTATTTTTTTTATGAGCGTTAGCGAAGCATAATAGTATGGAATTTCCGTGGTGTCTGTCTGTTTGTCTGTCTGTCTGTCTGTGTGTCTGACAGTCTGTCTGTCTGTGTCATGTATACTGAGGGACATAAGACACACACACTCGATCAGCATAATCGTATGGTGGGGTGCATGCACGGAGGTAAAGTAGATGTGCTCTCCAGCACGTCTACTTTATTTATTTATTTATTTATTTTATCTCATCAAGCTGGATCTGACCAATCTAGCTTTTCACTTGCATCAAACTCTTGTAGAGTCCTCGCTGTAATCTGCTATTTATATAGCTATGCATGATTTTTTTCTGTTTAACATTTTATATAATGTGTGGACAGTGTGACAGATAATGCTATACACAGGGTTCCCACTCTGGTCAGCAAAAATTTCCCTGACTTTTCCCTGATATTTCCAGGAATTTTGACAAAATTCCAGGTATATAATATTTTCATACTTTGCTAAGTAAATTTTCAAGTGTAATTTTACTGATGAACAAAGGAATGAAGCTGACAGGGATGGATGCCCAACCACTGACACCAGTACAGCATCATCGTGTCAACACGTATTACAATTCAATTGACAAGGTCCTGTCAGAACTGGAAGTTCGTTTCAAGGGTAATGATCAAGATGTTCTGTGTGCTCTTGATGCCATTGCACTAAGTGATTCACCATCACAAAGTGACTATGAACTAGTTGCAAACTTTTATGGCCTGGACAAGGATCTGATGGAAGCAGAACAGAGACTTCTTTAAGTTTAAGCAAAGGCGACAAGGAGTCTTCCTCAAGACAGCATCAGATGTTGTCCAGTTTCTACACGAAAATGAACTGTCAGAAATGGTACCCGAGTTCATGAAAGTTGTATCTCTTTTGGCTGTCATCCCTGCTACTTCATGTTCAGCAAAGAGGTCTTTCAGTGGACTTCGTAAGCTGAAATCCTGCCTTCGCAGCACCATGGGTCAAGCAAGAGTTAGCTGCCTAGCACTTATCAACATAGAAAGAGAATATGCTACTAGAGTGACTGAAGAAGATATGGACAAAATTATAGATGTTTTTGGAAAAAGAGAGGGACGTGAAAAATATTTTTTCTAACTTGATTTTTTCTGTAAGTCTTAACTTTATTATGGATAGGAAAAGAAGCACTTCATTTTTCTAATCATGTTTTAATTTAGTATGAAGGTGAACTATAATTTACTGCAATTTTTAATAATTACTATATTTATACCATTCAACCACTGCAATTTATTTCAGTAACAGCTATTATTTATTTAGTATATTACATTAAAAAGTGAGTCTGGTGAATGTTGATGGTGGACAGTAGAATCTGAAGCAGCTGCTGTTTGCAGATGATACTGCACTGGTGACCGCTTCAGAGGAGAGACTGAGACAGTTGGTAGAGGAGTTTGGAAGGGTGTGTGAAAGGAGGAAATTGAAAGTAAATGAGAATAAGAGTAAAGTGATGAAGTGTACGAGGTTGATAGATGGTAGGGGGATGAATATGGTTTTGAATGGTGAGTTGCTTGAGGAGGTAGATTGTTTTAAATATCTAGGGTCACATGTTGCTGTGGATGGAAGAATAGATGCAGAAGTGAAGTTTAGAATAAATGAAGTAGGAAAGGTGCTGGGGGGAATGAAAAAAGTGTTTAAATGTCGTTCGCTTAGAATGGATGTAAAGAGAAGGCTGTATGAGGGTGTTGTGGTACCTACTGCGTTATATGGGGCTGAAACATGGAATATGGGTGTAGCAGAGAGGAAAAGTTTGAATGTAATGGAGATGAGGTGTCTGAGGAGTATGTGTGGAGTGACGCGTATAGATCGGGTGCGAAATGTTGAAGTGCGAAGGAGAACTGGAGTTGTTCGGGAGATGGCTGGTAGAGTTGAGCAGAGGGTGTTGCGATGGTTTGGGCATATGGAGAGAATGGATAATGAGCGATTGGTGAAAAAGATAACTAGATCTGATGTGAGAGGTGTAAGGCTGAGAGGAAGACCACGAACAGGATGGATGGACAGTGTGAAGAGAGCGCTGGATGCGAGAGGGATGTCTGTTGAGCAAGGAAGAGTGGCTGTGCGTGACAGAAATAAATGGAGAGAAATTGTGAATAAGTGATGACGCAGCCCTGAGGGGATATTCTCCCGCATTTGGGCTGATCAGCTAGTCAGGTCAGGTGCAGGTAAGGGGATGGGTCTGTTATGATGTGGCAAGGGTAAACCAGTTCTGCTGTCGGGCCCTGCTGCGGATGTCACTGATTGCATTGCGCAGTTGACCCTTGTGCGGTGTGGTGCAGTGAGGATCTGTCCGTTCTCCCCTTTGGGGCTAAGATGCGAATGAATGTGTTTGAATGGATGAGTAAATGGGGAGTGTGTCGTCCTGTCTCGGCTACCTCCCTTTCCTTGGGGGAAGCAGCCTAGGTATATAGATAGATAGACATTAAAAAGTATAACCCATACTAATTACTCAGTTCAGTTTTATACTGTAGGCTTTATGTAAATGTGGGTGAAATTTAGCAGTTCAGTTAACCTTCATTTTTACATGGTGTGTAGAATAAATGTGCAATGTCTTCATGAAGTGTGGTTTCTTCCTTCACACACACACACACACACACACACACATATATATATATATATATATATATATATATATATATATATATATATATATATATATATATATATATATATATATATATATATATATATATATATATATATATATATATATATATATATATATATATATATATATATATATATATATAATTGCTTGGATTTACAGGCAAAATATATTTCGGGCAGAGAGAGTTCAGCCCCCCCAGATGAGAAGGGTCCCGTACGCCTATGCGTAAATGTATCGTAGATAGCAGAAGCCACCAGTGTTGATAGTGCTGCCCTTGTAGATATTCGTAGCTCAGGAAGTGGAGATTAACGTGGGCAGCTATTGATAAAATTGTGAGGCGTTGGTTGGTTCTTCATGGGTCGTGCTCTGTCTCACTTTTCCCTCTAGCTTTCCCTCTTGTCTCGTAAATGGAGGTGATGTATAGACAATTGGGGTTAAGTGGGTTTTATTGAGACAGTGACAGAGTGACGAGACCCACCGCTTTCTGATGTCTTCCTACTCTATTCTCCTGGCTAAGCTCTCCCCTCTCCTTCTCTGACTACCTCTCCGATTTCCCAGCCTATATTATACCGACGTGTGTGTGTGTGTGTGTGTGTGTGTGTGTGTGTGTGTGTGTGTGTGTGTGTGTGTGTGTGTGTGTGTGTGTGTGTGTGTGTGTGTGTGTGTGTGTGTGTGTGTGTGTGTGTGTGTGTGTGTGTGTGTGTGGTATCTTTTCATGGGTAGTTTCCATGACGTCAGAGAACTGGCTCAAGTTGGTTATACTGCAGTATCATGAAATTCTTGTATTGTCTGAGCTAAATGGAGTTCGTTTTGACATCCGTGGCTCGAATAAGCATGCGACTTTCCTTGTACACCAGACATGACTTCTGGTGGAAGCATTTACCCATTGTGCTAGGATATATCAATGCTTATATATTAATGCCTAAATGATGATATTAATGCCATCCAGTAGCGTTGGAAAGCATAAGGGTCATTGAAGAAGGGGATACAGAAACTGAAACAGACATAAATGTTACAAAGGCTGTAGACAGAAGACACAGAAACAATGAAGGATGAAACAACACATAATGTGTGAACAATGCTGTAAATGATATACAGAGAAGACAATACACAGAATCAGAAGGCAACCTGGATGAAACATCAACTTAAGAAAGGAAAACAAAGCAGAAGCAAAGAGTGAAGTATAAAGATTATAAATCAAATAATAATGTGAACAGGATACAATGGAAAAGACTAAAAGTGAAACAGAAATAAGAGGTTAAAGAGAAAGTCAGAAATAACAAGACATCATCAGCGATGCATGACGAAGATAAGGTCCAGTAAAGAACGATAAATACAGAAAAGAAACTGGAAGGTAAAGTACAAAAAAAGAGTGTTGAAAAACCAGAAGAAAACAGAAGATAATGGGAGCAGAGCGTAATGGAGTGGAGATTACAATTAGCAAAAAAGTTAATGCACTGACATTACATGTGTCAGACAGGCACCAAGACTGTCAATAACTTTAAGAAGCTGCGTAGTTGTGATCAGATGGTGGAAAATTATGTTGGTACTGACATGTGCTTACAATGTTGCAGGACAAAATGAAGAGAAAGTTTAGCAGCAAAACTATTAGTAGAATAAAGAGAGCAATGGATAATATGGTTTAGTACATACGGGATAAAAGGTTGGTAGAGAGAGAGAGAGAGAGAGAGAGAGAGAGAGTCTGATAATATGTCTGTTACTTTTACTGCCATCATCAGACCTTACTAAAGAGTGTCTTAGGAAGTGTGTGTGTTGCCCTGACTCCACTCAACACACAGCATACAATTTGGTCATCACCGCTTGAGCCAAACGAAGTACCATCACTCTAATTTTGCACTTTTGTTATGAAACGCTATTTTTTTCAGCTTAGGAAAGACTTTTGAAACTTAAGGTGTTATATAAAGCCTTGAGTAACTCCTTCATTACCAGACAAGTTATCTAAATTGAGTAAATTTATCTGGCAGTTGTAAGAAGAAAAAAAAAAAGTCAGTGGCCTGAGAAGAACAAACACCTCGCTCGCTGCCTCGCCTGTGAACGAGGCCCCTTATTTCGTGAATGGACGAGAAAACTGGGAATTTCTGTGCCGACCAGGGCGATAATGTAGAGGAAGTTTCAGGTGAGGAGAGTTGGTTGGTTAGTTACCGCTGCTTTTACTTCTCCTCACCTAAAACTATTGCAAATGGATTTTCATTTTTAAGCATATCGACCACCCTACCTCACCCCGACCACAAACATGACTCATCCATAATCACCCCGATCATATTCACACCAATCCATACCCACTGGTGCTTCTCACTCCCACACAGAGGTATTCTCATCTTACCTGTCAACAACTCATTTCAATCTCACCCACAACTACTACATACCACTCCCCTCATTTTGCCCCACGCCTCCTCTTTGATGATTACTCCTCATGTACACGTACACACCCCTCCCATGCCGAATACACACACACACACACACACACACACACACACACACACACACACACACACACACACACACACACACACACACACACACACACACACACACACACACACACACACACACACACACACACACACACACACACACACACACACACACACAGGACTATTCTTCATATCTTCACTTGAACATAATCTCCGAAAATTCCTGGGCGGTAAAGAAAATCACATGAGCAGAAGTGTATAAATCAGGAAGAACAAACAGGATATGACCGTTAATATGCTCATTGTTTACGGTGATGGTGATGATGACGAATAGGAAACAGCTGAAGGTTAGTAAAACCGTGGAAGTAATTAAGATGTTTGGTAGTGGCTGTCGGTGCACACCTGACTTGAGCTATACGATCCAGTTCAAGCCTTGCTAATGGAAGCAAAGGTTTGAGTAGAAATACAAACCACAATAAGAGTGACAACAACAATCATAGTAACTGATAACATCAATGCAAATACGTCCAAATGTACAGATAAAAAAATTAATAATAATCACAGGCAAAGTTACGGAATAGAAAAAATAAAATGCCATCCCTGCCTGTCCACCAAGAGTGAATGACTGATATGGAAATGTTAACAATCATGACTTGGCTCAAATGCTAATCAGTTTTTATTTTTAGTTCATTTTAGTGTTTATGCTCTTTTGGTTTAAGCATGATTTAGTGCAACGCTCATTAACATCCCTTTGACACGTGTATGTGTGTGTGTGTGTGTGTGTGTGTGTGTGTGTGTGTGTGTGTGTGTGTTTAAGTCCCCGGGTCGGTCAGGATCACGTGATGGTTTTCATCATCAATATTTTACCCTCCAGGAAGAGAGCTGACAGCTCATATAATCCGATCTAAGGGCAAAGCTTTGACCTTCACACACGCACACACCCATCCTCTTGCTCAAGTAGGACAGTGACCACCCGCTTCGTCAGTGAAACTTTCCACATCCCTTGCAAGGCGCGAACCCCCATCTTAGCAGATGCTAAGCGAGAGCGTTTACCACTGAACCGGCGAGCTGTGTGTGTGTGTGTGTGTGTGTGTGTGTGTGTGTAACGCATTCCATGTAAATAATTTAATTGTATTTATTTCTTTTTGCTGCTCCCTCTGGCTCATCTGGACGTGAATCCAGTGGGATGTAGTAATCTCGCCACTTCAACTGGTCGATGTCAGAAGTCTTTGGTTCAGATTGTGTTGAAAATTTGTCTGTGTTGTGACAGTGTGGCGCATGTGGTGAGTAAGCGTGTTGTGGTGCTGGGGGCTGAAATACAGTGTGGGTAAGGGGAGTCTTTGTGATTTGTGTTTTGTGTTGGTACTGTCGCAGGGATATGTAGGCGCCTCATCAGGACTCAGACCATGTATCCGTGTGTTGTGATGTGACCTCTCTCCCCCCCCTGTCCCCAATATCATCACCATGACCACCAGAGTCGCCAAATATTAAATGGTCGTGGAAAACAGTGAGGCCACAGCACAACATACGGTTATATGGTCTGAGTCCTGATGAGACCCCTTCATTTGGTGGCGCTGTTTTTCTTGAGTAGAGCGAAGCAGCAGCAGCGTCCATGTTGTGTGGTGGTGTAGGTGTACTGTTTAGGTGCAGATGTGGTGGTGCAGGTGGTGATGCTGTGTGGGGGTTGTGTTTAGTAGTGTGTGTGTGTGTGTGTGTGTGTGTGTGTGTGTGTGTGTGTGTGTGTGTGTGTGTGTGTGTGTGTGGAGCGGTGTGTGCGTGGTGGTGGCATATGGTGGTGTTCTGTGGTGATGCTGTATGGTAATGCTGTTTGGTGGTGAAGGTGTGGTGGTGCAGGCGTGCTGATACAAATGTAGTGGTGCATGTGTGGTGGTGCATGTGGGATGATGCTGTGTAGTGATGGGTGTGGTGGTGCTATATAGTGGTGCTGTGAGGTTGTGTAGGTGTAGCGGTGCTATGTGGTGTTGTAAGTGTGGCTGTGCTGTGTGGTGGTGGTGTGTGGTTGTGCAGGCATGGTGATGCTGTGTGGTGGTGCTGTGTGGTTGTGTAGGTATCGTGATGCTGTGTGGTGGTGCTATATAGTGGTGCTGTGAGGTTGTGTAGGTGTAGCGGTGCTATGTGGTGTTGTAAGTGTGGCTGTGCTGTGTGGTGGTGGTGTGTGGTTGTGCAGGCATGGTGATGCTGTGTGGTGGTGCTGTGTGGTTGTGTAGGTATCGTGATGCTGTGTGGTGGTGCAGTGTGGTTATGCAGGTATGGTGATGGTGTGCGGTGGTGCTGTGTGGTTGTGTAGGTATGGTGATGCTGTGTGGTGGTGCAGTGTGGATATGCAGGTATGGTGATGCTGTGTGGTGGTACAGTGTGGTTATGCAGGTATGGTGATGCAGTGTGGTGGTGCAGGGCTCAGTTATGGGATACTTATTGGATAATATCACATACCTGTCTCTGCAGCTCACAGATAAAATTTCAACAAAAGACTGAGCGACTGGGCTCCTGAGTCGATCGACGTGTAGAAGAGCCAGACAATGGGAATGTGAATTGTTATTAGGTGAAAAAGATGCTTATCTGCCACCTGTGGTTGTCTCCCTCCTTGCCATTTTGTCGTCCTATATAATTGCTTATTCTTACATCATACATAATCTATTTTATGCCCTTAACAGTCATACTACATTCATGTGTGTCACCCTTGACACTCTGTCCTACATTTCTTTTACTCCAGTTTGCATCGCTCTTTGTCAATTCATGGAGTTCGTTTGAATTTGTTAGTCTCACTCATATCTATCCCTGCTGATTTATTCTCAGTCCATTCCTGCAAAGTTTGGTCTTCGCTCCCTACTGTTTCACTCAACTAATCACTGTTGCCGTAGCCATTTAATTTACTGATTGGATACCTATCACCCTAACATTCATTTGTACCCCATTTCCTTTCAACATTTCCCTGTCTCTGTTGGTTCGTGATTCGCATTAACTCCTCGGTAATCTCTCCCTGCACTTCTGTCACTCTTGTTTACATGTTGTAACTGAGGTTGCCTCACCCTTGACTGTAATTCTGCAGTCCTGTTTCCAAATGTTATTACAATATTTTCACCAGTTGAAGCTCTTCTTGATGTTTATCGTGTTTGTCACACTGCTGCTGCATACTCAGTATTCTTTGGCTGTTTTTCCCTCTGCATACATTGGCGTTCCTGCTTACGTATTAGCCCGACTCCCTCCCTCTAAGTCATTTTCGCATGTATCTTACTGTTTTCACTTGCTTCCTGTTTCATTGTTCATCCAATACAGTGTGTCTACATTTTTTTGTCCTTTCCTGAAATTCCCTGACTTGCAGTTGCAAGTCTGTCAGATCTTTGCTTACTTTTCCGATTTGCTCTTGTACCTTTGCCGCCCACCTGAACCAAATAACTTCTTTGTTTTCATTTTAAGAAGGAGAAACGTTCCACACTAAGTTGTATCTGATGTCTATACATTTAAAAACTCCTGACGTCTGGATCCCTTTTCTATCTGTTGTTACCTTCCAGTGTCCATCTACCATAAGTATCTTGATATATCCGATACCGGAAGTCAACAGCACCTGGAAAACTTTCGATATTTTAATCCACAGATACTGGCGATACCAAATCTTCAGTGCCTAAAAAATCAGAGCTGGAGACATCCTGACGCTTGGAGACGCGCGAGTTTGCATCAGGCAATATCATATCTTATCATTCTGCAAAAAAAAAAAAAAAAAAGTTTAATCAACTGCGGCAGTAAAGATGACTCGGCTAAGGATTACCTACGAGCTTTAGTCTATCAGCCAGCAACACACACACACACACACACACACACACACACACACACACACACACACACACACACACACACACACACACACACACACACATCTCTCTCCCTCTCTCTTTCTCTCTCTCTCTCTCTGACTCATTGCAACCAGACACCTCCAGACAGGTCACTCTGCCGGCTGATTGGAACCCGATGTAAGATGAACAGCCGGGTTGGAGGACGAACCGATTGTGTGTGTGTGTGTGTGTGTGTGTGTGTGTGTGTGTGCGTGAGAGAGAGAGAGAGAGAGAGAGAGAGAGAGAGAGAGAGAGAGAGCAAAATTATTGTTTCTATCGGTTTTTTTCCAGGTTGGGTGCAAAGGTTAAGTAAAGCTTTCGTTTTTTAGAGTATGTTAAAGTTCAAGGTCAATGGCCGAATTCAAAGTCTGACTTTAAAACACTGACTTATACACTTTTTATCCAAATTAAACCAAACTTAGGTGGAGGGTAGAAGGGAAAGGCAAGAGTAATGTGATTTAGTTTTGAGAGGAATCTGTCATTGTTCAGGGACAGAAGGCAAGGTCGAATTTCGACCCGTGTGTGTGTGTGTGTGTGTGTGTGTGTGTGTGTGTGTGTGTGTGTGTGAGCAAAACAAAACAATTTTGATTCGATATGAGTCACACTTGGTGGCTGGATTAAGGATCATTCATGGGGATGACCAGTATCATTTTTAGATTTATTGATCAAAGGCTACGATCAGATGAAAAGGTCAAATTAAACAGTTTTTATCTGGTTTCGACCAAACGTTGTGAAATGATTAAGGTTAATGCATGACTTTAAGGTTTCGAATCTAAGAACATGTAGTTAATGATGAAAGTCACAGGGAAAGGCCACCTTAAACATTTTTCTTTATTTAAATTAAACCAAACCTGGTGGAATGGTTTAGGGTCGGGGAAGAAAGGGGGGCCATTTTTTGATAATAATAATTCAAAGGTTAGGGTCAAGTCGACCCGTGTGTCAGTGTGCACAAACTAACCAAAGCAGTTTTCATGGAGTTTAGATCAGATTTAATGGAAGTGTTGCGGATCAGCCACCAAATAGACGTGTTTTGTAGATCAGAAAGTCAAAGGTCAGTGTCACATGTCCACTTAACGGTTTTTTATCCGATTTAGAATATACCTTGTGGACTGTTGATTTTAAAATATAGAGATTATATTCTGAGAACAGTCAGTCAAAGGTGAAGGCCACAGGGAAAGGTCAGTGATCAGACCAGAGTCAGTTCAAACAGGTTTGGTTTGATTTGAACAAAACTTGGTGGAAATGTTGAGGATTAATCATGAATTAGGTCAAGTAACTCGGTTTTGAGAGAAATCGATCAAAGGTGAAGGTCAGAGGACGAAATCAAATCATCGGCCTTTAGATAGTGGCCGCGGATGTTGCACCCTGTTTGTGTTCCGCCTTGTTTTCTTTTATATTTACCTCTTATTCTTTTGCTGGTGATCTTGCTGCCAAGAATAGATAAGATGAGAAAAAAGAGGAAAGAAAAAGCTTAACAAAAGGAAGAAGTTTTTGTTGTTATACATGCACTTACTCTTCTGTACAGCACGCGTTCATAAATTTCTAATTTAGTAAGAGCTTCGGAGACAATGAAAAAACTGGCAACTATTTTACTAATTTTTATATATTGGACACTGGGTGCAGTCACAGTAACTCGTCCTTTCCCATGAACCCAAAAATACACACAACATGTGGCGCCACACCTTCATATAACCCCCACCTGCCGATAATGCCCATCGTCCATACTGATTACATGCTAAAGCAGTTTCATTTAAGCCAGCTGTGATGGTGTTGGCGGGATTGCCTTTTGGCATGAATGGAATGTCAATTAAGGCTTGAGATCGAATGTGTATCTTTTTGAACTGCAGTCCACAAATCTATTATTTAACTATCATTCTTCCTCTTAATATGTATTCCCGATTACAATATGTGAGAGCGTAATCATAACAATATGTCATGGAAGTAATAAGTTTAGGTGGGGAAGTGTGGTCAAAGACTGGAGCCGTCATACGAGTAGTAAAGGGAACCAACAAGAAGGATATCACTCAGAGACTGCAACATCTGTGCCCTGCAAGTTCCTCTTTGCCCCTTGACCTTAGCATTTTACTTTATTTTTTTCACAAAATTGATGGACTTCATCGATACTAAACCCTCCGCCCTTCCACTAAACGTGGTATAAACTGCATCAAAACTGAGCCGCCCTTGCCCTTATTTTTAAGACTGAGCTCCTTCTTCTGTCCTCTGCCTTCAGCACTTGCACCAACTTTAACCGAAATTGGACCCAGTTATACTGCTCTCTCTCTCTCTCTCTCTCTCTCTCTCTCTCTCTCTCTCTCTCTCTCTCTCTCTCTCTCTCTCTCACACACACACACACACACACACACACACAACGTCTTAGTGCTACCGTGCATGGGTGTATTAATGGTATGCTGGCAAGTGCTGCGATAAACCTTGAAACTCTCTCACTGAAACAACACCAGTTACACAAAGTTTCGCAATCATTGCTCAGTTCACAGATGTATTAAATCTCTTACATCTGTCATTCTATGTTAGCCATCTATGATCCACCTCCTCATTTCTCATTCGTGTTCATTGTAGACTCATAAACCCGGCTGACGGAGTAGCTGTGCGGCTGCTGGTGTATTACAGGACTTGTCTTAATGAATTCCTGGACAGACGAGGCACTCCGCCACCACCACCACCGCCGCTGCACAACTTCTCCAGTCCAATCCACACCGCAAGTCATAATTCTGCATTTAATAAGGAGTGTTATGGAGGTGTCTTTATTGGTATCTTTATTAGGTTACATCTCTGACGGGCGAGTAACTGGTGTCACAACACTTGATTCATTATGGTAAGACTTGTGCCAAGAGGTTAATGCAACGCTGGGATTAGAACAGGTACAATTGTATTAAATAGATGCGGGGTAATATAGGGCTTCCATAAAGTTAGAGAACCAGACGAGACTCGGCTAGAGTGAAACGTCTTGTGTGAAAATCCTTATGGTGTGACTGGCTGACCTGGCTGCTCATCGAGATGCTTTCTCATCTAAAAATGATATTTTCATAATAATTTCGCTTGGTGCATGGGTAAGTAATAATTTATATGATATAGACTTACTGAAACAGAGACAGAATCAGGAAGGCAGAGACTGCTACAGAAACAATGTTGTTGTTGAAAGATTCCCTGCACATATAGTGCAGGCCGGGCCATACGTTAGCCCGGTCAGTGGGGTATGGGCTGATTAAAAAATAGTAAGTGGGGAGGATAGGACCTGGGGAATGCCCAGCACACACGTCCTGTCTCCTGACTGGTTTTGTGGTGTGTGTGTACAGAAACAAGGGTAAACACAGAGTATAGATGCAACTGACTGAGGTCGTAGAGGTTATCATTAAGTAGTCTCGGTTGGCAGCCTCACTCACACGCTATTAACCTTAGGAGGCCTCTCATGAATACATATCAGGATCTGGGTTATGTGATCTCTGTGTGGAAATGGGTCTCCCTCTCTCTCTCTCTCTCTCTCTCTCTCTCTCTTTGAATATGGGTCCAGTTGGTAAAATTATGCCCTTGGGAGAAACTGGGTCATTTTGTGGATTAGGTGTTTCCTCCTGGGGAGAACGTAGATCCATTGGGGAAATAGATCTATAAAGAAAATAGGTCCAATTAGAGAAAATAGCTCCATATTGAAAATAGGTCCATAGAAAAATAGGATCATGGTAAAACTGGTCCATTAGGGAAACAGATCATATGGGAAAAGAGGACCAAGGGAAAACAAGTCTACAGGGAGCAAAGGTCCCGGGAAAAATAGGTTCTATGGGAATATAAAATCAGTGACAGAATAGGTCTACAGGAAAAAGAAGCCCATGAGAAAATTGGTCAACAGAGAGAAGGCATCCCAAAGGGCAAAGTAGGTCCATGGGGGAATATAGGCTCATGAGAAAAATACTTCAGTGGAGGAAAATTGGTTCATATGGCAACAGGTCCCTGGGGAAAATAGGAAAGTGAGGATTGACCCCTAGAGGGTATAGCTGGACACGGGTTGATATGCTACAGTATTTCCTTTCACAGGCAGTTTTCCTCCCATTCTTCAGTTCTTTTACCTAACTTATACCCTATTCATTTACATTTTATTTCACCAACGCTCCCAAAAGACAGTTGTGGTTGTAAATAAATAGTCATCAGATATGTTTCCTTCTTATTCTACTGACATAATTATTCGACCTCCACGTTATTGTGTGGCGACCTACTGTGTTCTTGAGATGGTGAAGTGCATCGTTATGATACTCAAAATAACATAACTGCGAACCAATGCAATGGACAGTAATTACTGTCGTGCGCCCACTGTACTAGGAGAGAGAGTCCATATTTCTTTTGCAACCCTCCTTAATCCCGTAAGGGGTGGCCAAACAAATCACTTTCGCATCGCCGTCCTCTGCCATGTGGCTGCAGTACCTACAACTTATGCCTCCCTTCCATGAGTTGCATTATGTGAGCAAAAAACCCCAGCCGCTCCACAGACATAAACTGTTATTATCACCTACCAAGAAAATGTTTCCTTTTTTGACTCAAAGTCTTCCTCATGAGTATCCTTTACTATTCAATATGCAGCTCAGTCCTTCATTATATCCCAATATACTTAGTGTTTCTCTCTCTCTCTCTCTCTCTCTCTCTCTCTCTCTCTCTCTCTCTCTCTCACAACGTATTATAGAAGCATCACATTATCTCATCTGCATAATCCATTTTTAAGATTCTAGGTATGCTTAGTTGACTCCATGCCTTCTTTACTCCTCTGCAGCTGTAGGTTTCTAGAAGGGTCTCCTCCCCTGTGTGAAGTTAAGCCGTAATGTGGACGGGGAGGGGAGTGGAAGGGAGACTTCCCACAAACAAGAACAGGGAGCAAATATTCTTCATCTCATCACCTCACCTCGTCTTACTCTCTTCAGTCTGTGTCTCTGTGGCACTGTTGCATTTTTCCCTTTCCATGTTGATATTACAGTAGCTGCTTGTTTGCAACGTCCTACAACACGGCTGGCGTGTAACCCCCATCTGCCATTGGACTCTCGCCTTAACTGCCCAGCTCTCTAATGCCGAGGTAACTGATACTCGCAGCCTTTCACCAATAAAACCGATTCATTTTGAAAATAAATGATTGTAAATAGCATCTTCCTTTGTTCCAATCCAAAGCTGTAAATTGTGTAAGCATTATGCATCAGTCCACAAGAGGGGAGACCCAGGACCGGATTAACCCTGCTGTGGCTTGGTAGGCAACGCAGACGGTTGGCCTGCAACATATAGATCTCTTTCCGTTATTTCCAGTGAAATTTTGGCATGACCTATAATGGACTTTTTGATGGCCTGTTGGGTGATGGCACTTATTTGGACGCCCAAAGCGTATATTTATTCCGCTCTGAAGTCTGGATGGCCCGTGACAGGCCGTAGCCTGGTAGGCAGTTGCCCATTATGCCTATACTGTACCTGATAATCTAACCCTGGGGAGACCGGGGCATGTTGGCTACAGGGGCAAGTTGACACAGTAGAAATAAATCAGATATTAAACGCTATAGTCAGACTCAAATATGAAGTCCGTTTGGGTGGGGTCCGTTTGGGGATTCCCCTCTCCACAGCCCTGCCAAACCTATAAGGGAAGGGACCGGTCACCTGTAGTCTGAGGTGGTGACATACATAGCGTCCTTGACCTTCTGGCAACGTCGCGAAGCGACGTTGTCACGTGGTGTGGAATTTATACAAATCATTGCTATTATCCTAAAAAGGGACACATTCATAGCACTATATAGCCTTATCTAATACATTTAATAAGTACAGATTGTTTAATACACAATTTCAAATAGTAAATAACTGACATATGACAGAGAGAGAGAGGTACTGGAGCTGATGCGGCAGAGCTGTAGAGGGAATCCCTCACGGGCCCCACCCAAACGGACTTTTATATTTGAGTCTAACTTTATAGATGTCGGATGATATTCACAATCCATCTGATCACCACGTGCTTCCTCAGTTACCAACAAAAGCTGGCGTATTGAAAG
>NW_027644647.1:47500-71044 GCF_032717465.1 Coenobita brevimanus | reverse complement strand
ATACTAATTCAAAAAAAATTTCTTTTCAGGTTACACTATGATAGTCTCTATTCTCCTTTCACACTTTCCTGTAAAAATGTCCACGCCAGTTTTTCTATACGGCCTGGTGTTCTTTCTGACTTTTTCCTGCCGGCTTCGGCTGGAGGGTTTGGAGGGCGGGGGAGAGCCTTCTTCTTTGCTGTCCTTATCTCATTCTAGTACAGTAGTTCAGTTACTCTTCTAGGAGCTGCCTAGCATGGGCCAACCGGCCTACTGCAGTTATCCTCTCTTCTTATGTTCTTATGTTCTCACCCCTCACCTCTTCCCTCTACCCCTCACCTCTTCCCTCTACCCCCTCACCTTTTCCCTCTACCCCCTCACCTCTTCCCTCTACCCCCTCACCTCTTCCCTCTACCCCCTCACCTCTTCCCCTCTACCCCCTCCCTCTTCCCTCTACCCCTCACCTTTTCCCTCTACCCCTCACCTCTTCCCTCTACCCCCTCACCTCTTCCATACCCCCTCACCTCTTCCCTCTACCCCCTCACCTCTTCCCTCTACCCCCTCACCTCTTCCCTCTACCCCCTCCCCTCTTCCCTACCCCCTCACCTCTTCCCTACACCTTCACCTCTTCACTACTCCTTCACCTCTTCCCTACTCCTTCACCTCTTCCCTCTACCCCCTCACTTATTCCCTCTACCCCCTCATCTCTTCCCCTAAACCCCCCCTCCACTGTTCTCTATCCCCCACCTCTTCCCCTACCCCCCACCTCTTCCCAACCCCCCACCTCTTCCCAACCCCCTCACCTCTTCTCAACCCCCCTCACCTCTTCCCTACCCCCTCACCTCTTCCCTACCCCCTCACCTCTTCCCTACCCCTCACCTCTTTCCTACCCCCCACCTCTTCCTTCTACCCCCCACCACTTCCTTCTACTCCCCCCTCCCATCTCCCTGCTACTAGTCAAACCTCCCTACCCTCACACCTCTGCTCTCCACCTCTCAGGTTGAATTTTTCCATTGACACGAAGAAAGAAGAGGATTTTCGCACGACCAAGCAGGCAGAGGATATTTACACGGCCAGGCAAGCAAAGGATATTTACACCGACACGAGAGAACAGGAGTGGGAAATAATAGCTTTCTCCCCAAGTAAAAGGTATTTGAACCATTTTTAAACTTTTTGAAATGTGAAATATTTTTTCTGAGCTTTTCTCACATCGTACACTTAGTCATGCATTTTGTTTATTGTTAAAAGAGTGATTTTCACACAGACACAGACACAGACACACACACACACACACACACACACACACGCACACGCACGCACACACACGCACTCGCACACACACACACGCACGAAACAAGCACACGCACCACACACGCACACGCACAAATCAATCTCTCTCTCTCTCTCTCTCTCTCTCTCTCTCTCTCTCTCTCACGCAGACAAATTTTGCACGAGAGCACTGATAGCTGTGTGGTGGTTGTGATGGTGATGATGTCAGCGGTGTTGGTGGTGGTGGTGTGTGGTTGTGATGGTGGTGGTAGTACGTGGTTGTGGTAGTGGTGATAGTGTTATGCTGGTGGTTGTATTACGATGGAGTGTGGTTGTGGTGGAGTGTGGTTGTGGTGGTGGTGGTGGTAGTGTGGTTGTGGTGGAGTGTGGTTGTGGTGGTGGTGGTGGTAGTGTGGTTGTGGTGGTGGTAGTGTGGCTGTGAAGAACTTAAAGGAAGGATGTGTGGAATGGGAAGGAATTGGGTGACAAGTTGGGGTTAGAAGACATTGACGTAAGTTTGCAATATAATGTTGGTGTTATGGAAAATAAATCTCTCAGGGAAATGCGCTCCGAAGCCTCCTATGCCACCCAGAATACGGGACATAGGCTCAGTAGTAGCATATAGTGCGTACTTTGGCCTAATTGATATTTGCTCCACAGAAATCGATGGAAACGACGGAGGACGAGATGTCAACCCTGGCCAGCGAGATGGCAACTGCAGGCGAGGGGGAAGGCGAAGCTGCAGCCCCTGAAGACGAGATGGCAACCTCAGAAGACGAGATGGCAACCTCAGAAAACATGGCAACCTCAGAAGACATGGCAACCTCAGAAGACATGGCAACCTCAGAAAAAGGGGTGGCAACTACGGAAGAAATGGCAGCCGTAGACGACGAGATGGCCGCTCGAGAACATGGCAAGCCCTGCAGAGGAACTGGTGCAGCGTGTGTTGTAGCTTGTACTGATAGGTGATGTGGTAGGGAGGGTAGCAGCAGCTGTGGCGGCACCTGTATAGCGTTACTCTGGTAGGCATTGCATTCCTTAGGCACCTTTGATGTTCCTGTATTTCCCCAGGCGATGCAGAGACGGCTGCGAGGGAGAGACGAGACGGCCGAGAGACCTGGGGAGACCGGAGAGCCTGCAGGGAGATCGGAGCGCCGGACAGGACAGGTGACAGGTTGTATTTTTCTTTGTATTTTCCTTTAGGGTGTGATTGTGTGTGTGTGTGTGTGTGTGTGTGTGTGTGTGTGTGTGTGTGTGTGTGTGTGTGTGTGTGTGTGTGTGTGTGTGTGTGTGTGTGTGTGTGTGTGTGTGTGTGTGTTTGTGTGTATAGTTCCCAGCATGCTAGGCTGGGTGTGGCAGGTAGGTGGGTCTGGGGGAGGGAGGTGGGGTGGGGGAGGCGGAGAGGCGGGACTTCCTTCCACTTCCATCTTCCTCTCCGTCTGTCCTGTCTGCCTGTCCTCAGCGCAGCCGAACGTGCTGGGATGGTGTGTCTGTCTGTTAGTGTCTGTCTGCTTTAGTGCTTCTTTCTCTTCCCCACCTTTACTTTTATGCGCTTTTCTTTTTCTGTCGTTCTAGAGTAAGCGTGATGGAGAGAGGGTAGAGGGGCGAGTAGGAGCGAGGGAGCGAGTTGGAGATAGACATAGAATCTACTACATAATATTAATTGCTAAAGGCATCTTGCCCGTATGTAACTGATATACTTTGATAATACTTGAAACATTTGCTCTAGTCCAATACTTTTGTGATATACTTTGAGATACTTATACTTTAATATATAAAATCTTCTGCCAGAGTAACCTAACAGCTGCTGCCATTGCTACTTGTATACTTTGTAAATGTATTGTAATTGTAAACTCTTGTAAAACACTAAAGATAATAAAAGAATCAGCTGTATATCAACTTTACTTTGCCCTTTATGGTATTACAAATGACTAAAATATAATATCACAGAAAAAGTAAAGTATGCAAAGAAAGCATACGATGCTATACTCTAGTTCCCAAAGACATGGAACACAGTACACAGTAGACTCCGGCACAAGTTAAAATGATTCTGTCCCGTCATCCTAAGAGGGTTTTCTGAAGCTGTAGGATATCGTCAGAAGCTATAGTCTCACCAATCTAAAACCAAGGTTTGGGTGGGGTCTGGCGCTGGGTGCAGCCATGCCATACTTCCTAAACGAGCGATGAGTAGATTCTGTTATGTAATAGGCATCACAGATAGGTACACACATACTAATACAATATAAACATAAGTATTCTAGCATATCAAAGGAAGGTAAACTTGTAATGCATATGGCTCTTTTGTACATCAATAAAGAAACGTGGCATACATATTTTACAGTGGTGCTGAAAAAAATGTAGTTACTTTTACCGACTTTCACGGTAGTTCTAAGTTGGGTAAGTAATGTAACAATTACGTTTATAATATAATTTGAAGGAATCAGTAGAACATACGCTATTTTCTTAATAGAAATAAATAAGTTAAAACACTCACGAGCGGCAACATCCAGGCCCATACTGGGAGTTAATCCATTGGAGGGAGATTAAGCTTCTGTCACGCGCTTCCACTGTTCACTTTGTTATATATATACCGGTAACTTAAATTATATTTATAACTTAAATTAGTTTGTCTTTACACACACACAAAAAAAAAAAACACACACACACAAACACACACACACACACACACAGAAGTGGGTGAAGTCATGTCAGGCCAGGTGGCGAGGTGTGAGCGGACGGACTCTAACGGTGTCAGGTCAGCCACTACCCAATCAGAGTATAGGAAACAAGGCAACGCTGTACGCCGGGAAATCCTCGGCTGGACTCCACCCAAACCTTGGTTTTAGATTGGTGAGACTATAGCAAAGAGTAAAAGTGACATCCGCAAACCGAGAGCTCTGCGTCCAGCGCTCCGCGGTTCAAGTCCCAGAGGTGGACAGATGTTTTGACATGTAGACGTTACCAGGGCGTAGCTTGGTGGCCTACCCTTTAATATTCTGGACTAATGGTGGTCTAGCCTCGTGCCCCTGCGCTCCACCTCAAAAAAAAAAAAAAAAAAAAGGAAAGCCAAGGGTCATGAATGAACTAAAGGACTGAACTAAGCGGAGAAGAACAAAAATCGTAGAGAAGATCGCCCCAAATTTGATGAGACGGTGTAGTATAACTGGGTGAAATAGGCGCTGGATATGACGGAACTAAACGGCAGTTATACCCACCACTCTTCTGTACCCTACACTACCCTGATTCAGCCTACCCTACCCTACCCAGCCCTACACTACCCTACCCAGCCCTACACTACCCTACCCAGCCCACCACCACCCAGCCCTATCCTACCCTGCCATAACCTATCCTACCCTACCCAGCCCACCACCACCCAGCCCTATCTTACCCTGCCATAACCTATCCTACCCTCCCAAACGCAACTCGACCCATCCCTACCCCATACTGCCAAAACCAACCCAACCTTACCCCACCCTGTCAAGACCGACACAATCCTACCCCACCCTGCCAAAACCAACCCAGTCCTACTCCCCCCTGCCAAACCCGACCAATCCTTTCCCACCCTGCCAAAAACCGACCCAATCATACCCCACCCTGCCAAAACCGACCCCATCCTACTTCACCTGGCCAAAACCGACCCAATCCTACCCCACCCTGCCATAACCGACCCAACCCTACCCCACCCTGCCAAAAACCGACCCAATCCTACCCCACCCTGCCAAAACCAACCCTGTCCTACCCCACCCTGCCAAAACCCACGCAATCCTACTCCACCTGGCCAAAACCGACCCAAGCCTACCCCACCCTGCCATAACCAACCCAACCCTACCCCACCCTGCCAAAACCAACCCAACCCTACCCCACCCTGCCATAACCGACCCAACCCTACCCCACCCTGCCATAACCGACCCAACCCTACCCCACCCTGCCATAACCGACCCATCCCTACCCCACCCTGCCATAACCGACCCAACCTTACCCCACCCTGCCAAAACCAACCCAACCCTACCCCACCCAGCCAAAACCAACCCAATCCTACCCCACCCGGCCAAAACCTACCCAACGCTACCCCACCCTGCCAAAACCGAACCATTCCTACCACACCCTGCCAAAAACCGACCCAGTCCTACCCCACCCTGCCAAAACCGGCCCAGTCCTACGCCGCCCTGTCAAAACTAACCCAACCTTACCCCACCCGGCCATAACCGACCCAACGCTACACCACCCTGCCACAACCGTCCCATCCCTACCCTACCTTAACGAAACCAGTCTTATCTAACTCATTGTCCACATTAACACTTTTTTCCATTTTCATCTTTCTTCCTCCAGACGATTTTCTTCAACTCTGGAGAGAAATTTCGTACTGGAGGGGTTAGATACACTCACCATCAACCCCTTCACTACGAGGGGATCTCCTAAGCTGAATAAAATCGTCCGGTTACCTAGAACAAAGTAACTAAGTCATTCTCTGTCTGAAGGGGTTATTGTGTCTGTCCCATCATCCCGAGAGGGTTTCTTTAAGCTCCAGGAAATCGTCTAAACGTAGCAAAGTGTAAACATGACGTCACACTTGGTCTAGGCGCCACATATCGAATCCCGGAGGTGAACAAAGGTTTTTATATCATATAGACGTTTTATATTTTATATTTTGCAACTTTCAGAGGCATTTACTCAGCTTTAGGAGTCTTATGGATAAGCTCAATCAAACGTATCGAACCTCCCATGTTAGAAAAAATAGCTTACAGAAATGCGTCCTCGTACTGAAGGGGCGGAATGGACAGATCGAGTATCTAAGATAATGAATTATGTATAAGACTGGTTTTGTTGTTATTTCTATTATTATTATTATTATTATTATTATTATTTCAGGCAAATGTCCCAGGCTTCTAGACTGGCTGACTAGCGAATATTATTAAGTCTTCCGTGGCTCCGTGCTCCTTCCACTCAAGAGCCTGCACTTCACGCATTCCACGCACAAGATGGCGCCACCGCTGCATTCCTGCGAAGACGAGAGGTCAAGAGGACGACACTTGCTTTTTGTTTGTTTGTTTACTGTAATTGCTTAAAGTTGTGATCCCTCCAACCTGAATGCTCAGTTGTAACTATAGATAACTAGAATACCATGCTAGTCACGAAGAAGGGCTATGAAAAGATACAGAGCTCGTAGTATTGGCTGGATGAATCACTCTTGCGTGATAATCAAAGACGGTGAATAAAACCCACACTTGTAGACGAAGAATATAATTATCAAACAGTTTCGGTGGACACTGCCACCATCTTCAGTGGTCAAGATAGTGAGAGGGAGTGACATACTGATTATACAAGGGTTCCTTTTTATGCCTGTGTGTGTGTGAAAGGGTGGGGTAAAGGTGAGGTGGGGTGGGGTAGATTGTAAGCGGGGATTAACCCAAGGGGTTTTTTGGGGGGGACATTACCGGACAGTTCTGGTGTAATTCCTATCTGACCTTACCTGTGTCGTAGCAGTAAGGGTGGGGTAAAGGTGAGGTGGGGGGGGGTAGATTGTAAGCGGGGATTAACCCAAGGGGGATTTTGGGGTGGACATTACCGGACAGGTCAGGTGTACTTCCTATCTGACCTTACCTGTGTCGTAGCAGGAAGAGACGTGTCCCTTCCTGCTACGACACAGGTAAGGTCAGATAGGAATTACACCTGACCTGTCCGGTAATGTCCCCCCCAAAATCCCCCTTGGGTTAATCCCCGCTTACAATCTACCCCACCCCACCTCACCTTTACCCCACCCTTCCACACACACACAGGCATAAAAAGGAACCCTTGGAGTGTCAGTATGTCACTCCCTCTCACTATCTTGACCACTGAAGATGGTGGCAGTGTCCACCGAAACTGTTTGGTAATTATGGTCTTCGTCTACAAGTGTTGGTTTTATTCACCGGCTCGTAGTATTTTTTTCTTTTAACTAAGATACATGAAATAAGCTGCAAAAATACGAAAATACGAGCTTACTTAATGTAAATGAATTATAGTACGTTCAGGATGGAGGGAAGGCATTTTGTATTTTGTTTGTGATGTTATAGTGCAGTGGTTCCCAACCTTTTTGGTCCTGTGGCCCCCCGAGAAAATTATGAGTAGCTCCATGGCCCCTATATAACTCAGATCGTATATTTATATATTTTTAATATTTGATATTGTGCAGAAAACGGTAATTACCCCAATATACTTAAGGCTAAACTAGCACAGTAAGGTATATTTCATACTTGATTTCTGTCAGGTTTTACCCAGACCAAATAACTTATAATATCTTATATTACCAATAAGGCCCATGGCCCCCCAGTCAATGTCCCATGGCCCCTTTGGGGGCCATGGCTCCCAGGTTGGGAACCGCTGTTATAGTGTCTCTCAGGATCCTAGGATCCTGTCTCGGCTGAACCAAATTGTCTGGCGTCAGCTGGAACATGATGCTAGAGTTATGTCGGTCGTGAGGGGGTTAATGGTGACGGTATTGACATTGTCAGGCTCCTATGACTCACTGAGTCGAATAAAATCGTCTGAGTCAGCTGAAATGGGGTACTAGAGTTGTCCCGAGCATCACTCAGGGGGTTAAAATCCTAACCCTCTGGTGCTTGGGACAACTCTAGTATTCCATTCCAGTTGACAGACGATTTTGTTCGGCTGAGTGAGTCATAGGAGCCTGACAGTTACTACACTGTCACCATTAACCCCCACATGACCGGCATAACTCTGGTATATCATGTTCCAGCTGACGCCAGACAATTTGGTTGAACCAAATTGTCTGGCGTCAGCTGGAACATGATGCTAGAGTTATGTCGGTCGTGAGGGGGTTAATGGTGACAGTATTGACACTGTCAGGCTCCTATGACTCACTGAGTCGAATAAAATCGTCTGAGTCAGCTGAAATGGGGTACTAGAGTTGTCCCAAGCACCAGAGGGGGGTTAAGATTCTTAACCCTCTGGTGCTTGGGACAACTCTAGTATTCCATTCCAGCTGACAGACGATTTTGTTCGGCTGAGTGAGTCATAGGAGCCTGACAGTTACTACACTGTCACCATTAACCCCCTCACGACCGACATAACTCTAGCGTCATGTTCCAGCTGACGCCAGACAATTTGGTTCAGCCGAGTGGGTCTGGGGCCTGGGGGGCACTAAATGAAAATATCCAAAATATATTAAAGGGGGGGCTATATCAATTTTGCCACAGAAGGTATACCAAAATTGGACTTTTTAATAAAACCCCCTCCTCTCTCACTCCCTGTGTTTTGTATATACCCCTCTCTGTCTGCCTGTGGTGTGGCTGTCCCCACCCTCTGTGTGTGTGGTGTGTCTACTGTGTGAAGGTGGCTGTGTACGTGTCTTGTGTGTGTGTGTGGTGTGTCTACTGTGTGAAGGTGGCTGTGTACGTGTCGTGTGTGTGTGTGTCGATGTGCGTATGTATGTAGTAGTGTGTGTCTCTTGATGTGTGTATGTATGTAGTATTGTGTAAGTGTCTTAAGTGTGTGAGCTGAATTGTAAGTATGGGGCCTTGTGGTTTTAAGGAAAGCCTGCTACGCAAACTTCCCTCAGCCACATTTTAAAGAAACCTCTATCACACCGGGACTTGAACCCGGGTCTTCCTGATTAGCAAGCCAGCACTATCCTGACCCTGCTACCGCGGCCCCACAGGGATAGCGGCTAAAACTTCTACTGTATTTTATTTCTTTACATGTTACAAAAAATGGGAAATTGGACAACATGCATAGACTTAACTAAATTTTCATGTACCTATTAATGTCGCTTTAGGAGGAGATATCTCGAAATTTCCTGAGCTACTTGGAATACCTAAGCCTGCAGTTTAATGCTAATCATGAACAAGTGCTATGGAAAGAATATAGAGCAGTAGCTACTTATATAAAGGGAGAAAGTAAAAACTGGAACTTAACTGCTAATCAACGGCATGACTTAAACGATTAACCATATATTACATAAACTTAACACACTGAGTGACACAGAAACTAAACATATGATACAAATTCTTTAATGAAACTTATAATGAGAGTACAAATGACAAAATATACACTGCACAGGAAGACAGTACAGTACTCATTGGTTATACCTTCTGTGAGATTGAGAATGAAAGCCTATCTGTTGTACCGATTTGTAAACGGAAGAGATGAATCGCTAAATTTGATCCACAGTAAAAAATAATAACAATAATAATAATGAATACATAAAACAATAAAGACAAACCATATAGACTACATGTCCACCCTAAACTGACAAAAACCTGGCATCTCTCCACCTTGAATGCTGAGCTGTTTCTAGAGATAAAGACTAGATTATCATGCAAATCACAATGAAGATCTATGGGGCGGATGCAAAACCATAATACTGTCTTATTCTGCCACTTACATACAGGAACTAAGCAGCAGAACGACTAAAGTTTGTCAAGGTGAGCCAACTGCAATGATACAGATGAAGTCTGAGATTATATAATGTGTAATCATGAACTGATTGCATCATTCAGTAAAGATTACAAAAGGAAAAGCTATCAAATCTGAAAGTGTAAGTACTATACAAGATATGATTAACCTTGTACATCCATATTCTGAGATATGCTTCCTATATCATAGCCTACACACAAATTCATCCCCCTCAACAGTAATGGTATATTCCTGCTGTCTCCTGACTTCCAATCAACTTATGAAACCTCTCTCCTAATTACAGTACAGTAATATGTTAATGAAGGCTGCTAGTAATTACCTTCAGTATGATAATTCTTATTTAAAAGTAGCAGCAATGGCTAATGAAGGATGTAAGGTATGCAGTCCTTCCAGTTCAATCTACTATATCTCCAATCAGGCTTTATTCAGTGTCTCTCCTACACATGTTAATACCTTCAGTCTTCACTAGTTTAACTCACAGAGCAGGGATTTTTTTTTTTTCATGCCATCTCATGATTATATTTAGCTGTGTATAGACTTCTGGAAGTGTAGGGGTTAGGCACAGCCTCACTCAACTCCTGCAATAGCAGAGACTTTGCATAAGTTGAATAAAATTGCCTTCTGGCACTATGAATAAACTGAAAAGGGCATCACAGGGATTGCAAGAGTTAAAGGGACTCGCGGAGTTTATATCCCCGATGTAAACAAACTATCCATTAGTTTTTACACACATCCCCTCATTTTTTCCAGCCAATTAACCTACTATGCCTGCCCATGTACAGGATCACATTCGACCTTAAAACCTAAACAGATGGTGTGAATATCGGGGGATTTAAGTAGCACTGCTTACTCGAGTTTAAAGGGACATCTTGGTCACCTGGAGATACACACCGCCGTAAATCATCCTTATAGCTAATAATTACAACTTACATCAGCCGACTACACCTCTCGATAATGACAGCAAACACTGATAAACACAGGGACATCTTGGTCACCTGGAGATACACACCGTCGTATTTCATCCTTGTAGCTAATAATTACAACTTACATCAGCTGACTACACCTCTCGATAATGACAGCAAACACTGATAAACACATGGGCATAAGAATTACCATAATAAGAAGTAGACTAACACCGTAAAGAATAAAATCTTCACTCATCTCCAGCATCTCTCAACGTTGCTCCCACAATGCACCAGGGACGTCACACTTCAAATTAAACATTTACTTATTAAATTTTAAGAAGAAAATTTCGTGAATATATTATCAGTCTTTTAAACATTAATTTTCGTGCAAACTGAATAGAGAGGTAAGTAAAGTGTTTCTTGTTAAATTAAAGATAACCCCATGAGTCAGTGGCATCATCATCTCTCTCCCTGAAATTCCATACAGAGTACCAGAGTAGGATCACTATTTACTGTCCTGCCGATATATCTCTACATTTTTACATGGGTATTTAAAAATAAACGGCCTGGTGGTGGTGGCAGGGGATAAAATTTTTGCGATACCAGTCTCTAATCTGCTGCCATTCCCTATAGAACCTGAGCATAATAGACGAGAAATTAGCCCAGGTTGATGCAGCAATTCTTAACTCAAAATTGCCCCAAGAACTACTTTCTGAAGTTTGTCAAACATTTCATGCAACACCCTGTATGGGAAACTTGGATAAAATATTGGTGATATAATTCCCTAACTGTGTGCCATTCCCAACAAAATCTGAGCAGTCTAATGAGTCAACGCTTTGAAGGTTGGGTTGAAACAGGGATGTGTCATGTCTCCATGGTTGTTCAATCTGTATATGGATGGGGTAATAAAAGAGGTACAAGGTAGGGTAGTGGATGTTGGAGTGGCCGTGGTGAGAGAGGGTAGTATTTGGAAACTCCCTGTACTGTTGTTTGCAAATGATACTGTGTTGTTGAGTGAAGACGAAGGAGAGCTGCAAGGCTTGGTGGATGAGTTTGGGAGAGTGTGTAAGAAACGGAATCTAAAGGTGAATGTAGGGAAGAGTAAAGTGATGGTCTTTGAGACTCAGAGGTGAAGTCAGTGAATGTACAGCGAGGTTGGATGGTGAGGAATTGGAAAATGTGAGTACGTTTAAGTACTTGGGTAGTGTGATGAGTAAGGATGAAGGTTTGGAGGGTGAAGTGCTTGAAAGGGTACAGCAGGGAAGAAAGGTTGCTGGTTCTTTGAAAGCAATGATAAGAAACAGGGAAGTGAGCATGGAAGTGAAAAAGTTACTACATGACAGTATTGTGATACCAACTCTAACGTATGCAAGTGAAGCTTGGACGTTGTTGGAAGGACACAAGTCAAGAGTGAGAGCAGTGGAAATGAGTTATTTAAAAGGAGCCTGTGGAGTCACATGGAGAGACAGGCTGACGAATGAGGATATAAAGGAGCGTTGTGGTGTGGATGTGGATGTGATAGGAAGCGTTAGGAGAACACACTGAGGTGGTTTGGCCATGTGGAGAGGATGGAGGGTGAAAGACTGACGAAGAGAGTGTATGTGAGTGAGGTGGAGGGGGGAAGAGGGAGGGGAAGGCCGAGGATGAGATGGAGGGAAGGGGTGGAGAGGTATCTGAGTGAGGGGGGTGTGAGTTGGGAGCAGGGCAGTGAAATGGCGGGGGACAGGGCGACTTGGAGGCGATTTGTTTGTGGCCACCCCAAACGGGATTGAGGCGTCTGGCAATAGATAGAGATAGATAGAAGATTAAATAACTAAAGCTAACACTGATTTGAACTAATATACATCTGGTCCACAGGTCGTGCTGGAGTCTGCTGCCTTGTTGCTGCTTCCTTGCCATACTGGTCATATCCTGCTGAAGTTTGGTCTGCCCTGCCGTGAGAAGCCTGACGGTGGTGTGGTGTCTTCCCCTACTCTGAGATGCCTGGTGGTGTGGTGGTGGTGGTGGTGGCGGCGGCGGCAGCGGCAGGGTGTCGTGTCTTCCCCAGCCGTGAGATTACTTGCTGCTACTGCTGGTGATCTGCCCTGACCTGCCGAGAGAAGCCTGGTGGTGATGGTGTGATCTGCCTTGCAAGTCCAGGATGTTCTGTGGACAAAAGCTACTTTTGAATGCATATTTTATATTGCTGTCTCTGTTAATGTATTTTGTACTGAAGTATTAATAATGAAAACTTAAATTTTCTGTCTTGTTTCATTACCTTTTTAACTGTGGCTTTGACTTAATATAGGTGATAAGTATATTGCGCTCTGCAGTCTTGTGTGTTGTGGGGACGGCTTTTGTGATGAGCTAAGACATTCTGATCGCTTCACCAAATTACTGCTCAGCCGTGTGATCAGTGGACATAAAAGATTATACAATACAATGATATACAGCTAAGCATAAAAAAGGTTATGGGAATTCTCCACCATGCAATCCATTGACCTAAATTAAAGCCTATATTATAAAGCTAAGCCTGAAGAGGGTTGTGGGAAGTAGATAATGATGCAGGGTAGACACTGGTAATGTTCACTAAGCCGTGCCCGCAACACACAAGAACTGGGTGGCGTAATATATGGACCACCTTGTATAATGAGAGGCCGTAAGTGTGTGCTGACCCACAAACTTGCCATCAATGCCCCGTCATAATTATTACTGTGTCTTGTAGGAAGCACAAAGAAAACAGGCCACAGAATACCTCCTTGTCTCTCGTTCCTCCTACACAAACATACACGCCTTTCACTTTAACTTGACACAGAGTTTCATTTAAAGTATATGAGAATGTCACGCAGATCAGTAGCAGAAACAGCCAATACTACAGCCCAACATCCTTTCCACGGCACTCATTCGTGACTACCATCAAATTCTAGTGATAACTATCGCTACTACTCGGCAAACCGTATGGAAACTATAAGCTATCTGTCTATCCATCTATCTATAGCCAGACGACTTAATCCCGTAAGAGGTGGCCACAAACAAGTCGCCTCTATGCCACCCTGTCCCCCGTCATTATGCATCACTCCTCCTAATTCACACCCTCTCTCATATACATCCCAACTCCATCCTCCACTTATAAGTAATACATTAAAACAACCGTGAATTACTGCCGCACAAGCTGAGCCGTAATCATATCCAACACAAACACGAAGAGGCTTTAAAGAACAGAAAACAATACCTTGATAGCAGAAGACACTAAGACCACAAGTACTGACAGCCTACACCAAGAAAGAAACATAACTAATTTCAGTCAGAGACCAAGTGAATATGAGAGGCACATAGTTCATCACTTCAGCTCATAATCCGTCCCACCTTTGTAACCTTATGTTGCATCATCCTCTCCACAAAGAAACAAAATCGAACAACCGCCCAACACTACACAGAGTATCTTTGCAACATATCCCCTCCTCCACCCGACTCTACACTTCCCAGACACATTCACAAACTCACAAACACCCCAGCCAGCCAAAACTTTCTGCCAAACAAATACATAAATACACAGACACCCCAGCCAGCCAAAACTTTCTATACCAAACACATACATAAACACACAGACACCCCAGCCAGCCAAAACTTTCTATACCAAACACATACATAAACACAGACACCCCAGCCAGCCAAAACTTTCTACCAAACAGCATCCTTCATGTACAGTCATGGACAGAGAAACCTGGACAGGTGAGGCGAGGCAAATGTCATATTTTTTCTTTTCCCCCGGCTTGTCCGTCACTCTTCGTTCACGACTCCTTTCCCCCATCCCCCCACCCCCCATCCCGTTTACCCTCTCTTCATTAGCACCTGCGAGGCTGCCCTCCCCATCCCCCCTTCCCTGCCCCCATACACGCCAGTTCGCTAATCCGCCTACCTTGAACCGTGTGTGTGTGTGTGTGTGCATCCTTGACACAAGCAACTCCCTACATTTTTCCGATCACAACCCATCCCTCCCTCTTCCCTACGGCTACTCTGCTAACACAAACACACACACACACACACACACACACACACACACACACATGAGAAGCTAATCTTCATTCTTCGTATACGCAGCTGCTCTCTCTCTCTCTCTCTCTCTCTCTCTCTCTCTCTCTTTTTCAAGATTCTGTAGGAGTGAATAGTAATGTCAGTGCAAAGTATGCCTTTATTATTGTGATATAAGTATTATAAAATAAAACTTAGGAATATATTTAAAGAAAACAACTGCAGTAGGCTGGTTGGCCCATGAGAGGCATCTCCTCCTGATTTTGGATCTGCATACGAGAGAGATAGAGATAGATAGAGAGAGAGATAAGTGAGGAGTGACCACTTGTCTCTCTCTCTCTCTCTCTCTCTCAATAATCTGTAGGAGTGAATAATAATGTCAGTGCAAAGCATGCCTTTACTGTGATATAAGCATTACAAATTAAAACACTGGAACATATTTAGAGGAAACAACTGCAGGAAATCCTCTCGAGACGTCAGCATGTGGAACTGTCATTATTTCCCTGCGGGCCAATTAACGTTCATCATCATACTTGCCTACTCCCTTCTGCCACAATTTTCGCCAATTCTCCTACATGACGTCCGGAACCTGTCATATGAAGACAGACTGAAAAGACTAAGTCTGCATTCGCTAGAGAGGCGTAGAGTAAGGGGAGACTTAATTGAGGTTTTTAAGTGGATGAATGGTATAAATAAGGGAGATATTAGCAAGGTACTTAAAGTGAGCATACAGGATAGAACTAGAAATAATGGTTTCAAACTAGAAAAATTCCGTTTCAGAAAGGAAATCGGTAGAAATTGGTTCGGTAATAGAGTAGTAGACGAATGGAATAAGCTACCTAGTAAAGTAGTTGCTGCCTCTTCCATTGAGAGTTTCAAGCATAGGCTAGATAAGCATATGACAAATAAGGGGTGGATATAGAATAAAGAAAATATTATAACCAATACTAATTCAAAAATAAATTTTCCTTTCAGGTTACACTATGATAGTCTCTATTCTCCTTTCACACTTTCCTGTAAAATGTCCTCGCCAGTTTTTCTATACGGCGTGGTGTTCTTTCTGACTTTTTCCTGCCGGCTTCAGCTGGAGGGTTTGGAGGGCGGGGGAGAGCCTTCTTCTTTGCTATCCTTATCTCATTCTAGTAGTTCAGTTACTCTTCTAGGAGCTGCCTAGCATGGGCCAACCGGCCTACTGCAGTTATCCTCTCTTCTTATGTTCTTATGTTCTTATGTTCCTCATCTTTACTTTCCAATTCAGAGCATGCCATTTGTTATGATAATAATTACACAAACACTCACACACACACACACACACACACACACATATATATATATATATATATATATATAAGACAGACAGAAACAGAGAGATGGTAGATGGGGGAGGAAGGAGGGGGAGAAGAAAGGATGGAAGCAAGTGTTTAGTTAGAGAGAGAGAGAGAGAGAGAGAGAGAGAGAGAGAGAGAGAGAGAGATGCCACCATTTTCGCCAAAGACTCCACTATATTTCTCCTCATCTTTACTTTGCGATTCAGATCATGCCAATAGTCATGAAAGTCATGATAATAATTGCACACACACACACAGATATATATATATATATATATATATATATATATATATCAGGGGTTGAGAGAGAGAGAGAGGTGAGAAGTGTCTACTTGTCCCCTGGGAATGACCAGCTTTCCCGGGTCATATGGCTAGGACGGGGAGGAGGTGAGGGAAGGAAGGGGATGGGGGGGTACGGTTCATATGGACGAAGATTTAGTGGAAAAATCGAAAAGGAAAAAGAAACTATCAGCTCAGCCCCTTCTTTGTCCATGACTGTACCACCACCAGACATACACCCTTCAGACACTACCGAACCCAGAGACACGAGCACACCAATCTTCCCTGCTACAATAGTAACACAAAATATAACACACATAAAATCCCCTGTGCTCATACTGCAAAGTGGCACCCCCACACCACAGCACACCCACTCACTTCCTGCACCACACCACCACAACACAGACAATCCTTCAATATAACACAGGGTTCACATCCAGAGGAGCCTAAGATGTAACAAGAACAACAACAACAACTCAGGCCAAGTTAAAGTGAAACGAGTCTAGTTACGAAAGGAAAATTATTTCAAGTTATTTTGTAAGAGCTTCGGGTACACAAAGTTACAAGGCCACAGGGAACGAACTGCATACCGAGGGTGTAATACTACGGCGGCTTAGGGGGGTTTATACCACTTTTCTTCAGTGATTTATTGTTCAACCGAGCAAGCGTAGAGAGCAAGCAAGCGAGAACACTATACCCTTTCTCAGGAAACATGGAGAGAATTTTACAAAGCCTTTGCCAAATTCGGAACACGAGTGACCGTGTGAAGGATTAAGAGGGCCCCTCGGGATTCTGGACCTTCCTCCTTCCCTCTTCTGTGTTCTTTCCTCTACACACACACACACACACACACACACACACACACACACACACACACACACACACACACACACACACACACACACACACACACACACACGACGCTTAAATAATAAAACAATGTGTAGCCTCTATTTATCTGTCAGTGTCCTGATATCGGTCCATATGAGAAGGGATGGAAGATGTGAGTGGCCCGGGTCGGAATGTGGGGAGGGGTTGGGTAAGGAAGCAATGAAATAGCCATGAAAGATGAAGAAAAATTATTTTATTTTATTTTATTGTTTTATTACTATTCTTTATGAAAAAATATAAACTGATTTACAATAGTATTACTGATCGAAGGATCAACAGTAGCATTTTCTTTATAAATATTCATTATATTCTAAAATTTACATTGAAAATACAATCTCTCTCTCTCTCTCTCTCTCTCTCAGTCACTCGATATTCATGTCTCCCTCATCTAAACCTTCCCCCTCCCCCCATCCCGTAAATCCGATCCCTCCTCTTCCCTATGCTATACACCAAGGGCACAGCGTGGGAGCGGTGTGGTGGCGGTTGGTGGTTGGGGACCCAGGGGAGGGGGTAAGGTTTGGTGGTGACCTGCTAATCCCAACCCTTCCCCCATAATCTGGGGACTCCGGTCGCCGCAGCCTCCCTCTCCCACACCCACACTCTGTAGCCTCACACTTGTATTTACAATGCGTTTTTCCTGGATGTATATGTAGATCACTATGTATAAGTTTTATGTGTGTACAAATGTATTACTGTTTGCGACCTCTGTTTCCTATTGTCCAAATGGTCTAAAACTTGGCAAATGGAATTTAACGTTGAAAAATGTAAAGTACTTAACGTAGGCAAGACCACTGGAGATACTAAATACAGCTTAGATAACAAAGAAATTAGCAAATCGGAATGCGAGAGAGATCTAGGAGTTATGATTAGTAACGACCTTAAACCTAGGCAACAGTGTATTAATGCGAGAAATAAAGCAAATAGGGTCCTAGGATTTATTTCGAGAAGCGTGAGCAATAGATCGTCTAAAGTAATACTAAAACTTTATCTAGCATTAGTAAGGCCACATTTAGACTACGCAGTACAATTCTGGTGTCCTTACTATAGAATGGATATTAATTCGTTAGAAAATGTACAGAGAAGAATGACTAAAATGATACATGACGTCCGGAACCTGTCATATGAAGACAGACTGAAAAGACTATAATTCGCTAGAGAGGCGTAGAGTAAGGGGAGACTTAATTGAGGTGTTTAAGTGGATGAATGGTATAAATAAGGGAGATATTAGCAAGGTACTTAAAGTGAGCATACAGGATAGAACTAGAAATAATGGTTTCAAACTAGAAAAATTCCGTTTCAGTAAGGAAATCGGTAGAAATTGGTTTGGTAATAGAGTAGTAGACGAATGGAATAAGCTACCTAGTAAAGCAGTTGCTGCCTCTTCCATTGAGAGTTTCAAGCATAGGCTAGATAAGCATATGACAAATAAGGGGTGGATATAGAATAAAGAAAATCTTATAACCAATACTAATTCAAAAAAAATTTCTTTTCAGGTTACACTATGATAGTCTCTATTCTCCTTTCACACTTTCCTGTAAAATGTCCACGCCAGTTTTTCTATACGGCGTGGTGTTCTTTCTGACTTTTTCCTGCCGGCTTCGACTGGAGGGTTTGGAGGGCGGGGGAGAGCCTTCTTCTTTGCTGTCCTTATCTCATTCTAGTAGTTCAGTTACTCTTCTAGGAGCTGCCTAGCATGGGCCAACCGGCCTACTGCAGTTATCCTCTCTTCTTATGTTCTTATGTTCATTCACCGATCTTGTGTACGTGAATATGTATATACATATAAGAACATAAGAAGAGAGGATAACTGCAGTAGGCCGGTTGGCCCATGCTAGGCAGCTCCTAGAAGAGTAACTGAACTACTAGAATGAGATAAGGATAGCAAAGAAGAAGGCTCTCCCCCGCCCTCCAAACCCTCCAGCCGAAGCCGGCAGGAAAAAGTCAGAAAGAACACCACGCCGTATAGAAAAACTGGCGTGGACATTTTACAGGAAAGTGTGAAAGGAGAAAAGAGACTATCATAGTGTAACCTGAATGTTCAAACAAATTCCATGTAACTACATACAACAGCACTCTTTATACTCACTGTACAGTTTAATACATGTATTACTGTATATAAGATTACTAATTAGTCCACTTTAAAATTATTGACCAATCACACGTACAGTATAATGTAATCTAATACATTAATAGGCTCGGGAAGATGACTACCTAAGTATCATCTTCCTTTTGAGATATTGTACAACTACTATTTTTATATGTACAGTATTGTGTATCTCAATAAATGTATCAAATTCAATTCCTCTTCCCTAGGCTACTCGGCTATCACTATGAAAACACACACACACACACACACACACACACACACACACACACACACACACACACACACACACACACACACACGACGCTTAAGTAATAAAACAATGTGAAGTCTCTATTTATCTATCAGTGCCCAGCAGGGGCGCACCAAGGAATTTTCTAAGGGGGGGGTCCCCATTTGCCAGTTTCCTGAGGTTTACATATAAGTTTTATAGTTCTAAGTTGTATATATATATATATATATATATATATATATATATATATATATATATATTCTGACAGAATGATAGATTTTTTGGTAGGTCGTCAGTTATTTAAAAAAACGTGTGTGTGTGTGTGTGTGTGTGTGTGTGTGTGTGTGTGTGTGTGTGTGTGTGTGTGTGTGTGTGTGTGTGGGCAAAAAGCTAGGTGAAGAGATGGATAGGAAGGCAGGAAGGATGATGTTTTGAGTTCAGGGGGGGTAGGTCTGCATGCTAGAGAGAGAGAGAGAGGTGAGGAGTGACCACTTGTCCCCTGGGAATGACCAGCTCCCCCCCCAAGACCTTCTAAAATTAGAAGGCCTCGTCGGTGGGGGGGACGGTAAGCCGTGACGTAGGTAGGTCTGGGTAGTGTTGGGTCAGTTATGGTCGGGAGAGGTCACGCTGTGTGTTCAATGACAATAAGGACAGAAAAACATTGTATTATATATTGATATTTACATTATTTGTATGTTTTATTAAGGTAATAATGACTTACATGTGTTGTGTTCCCAGATGTACGGGAAATTATAAAAATGGACCAAAAGTGTAGTTTCGTTCCCGCAAGATAAAGAACTTGCCTCCACGTGGCTACGTGCCATTAAGCGCGACCAGTTCACTCCAAATCGTAACAGCAGGGTAAGTACAACATTATTTTCTGTTCATTATTATCAGAAAAGTGTAGAAAGTACAATGAGAAGCTTTAAGTCATCGTAATTGTACTGAACATAAGAAAAATGAGGCCTTAGCCATGCTAGGGTGTAGGACCAAAGCCAATACACAGACGTGGCTGGAGCTGGATAAGAGAGGAAAATATAACCCTTAATTTATCCTACATATCTCCACAGCTTTCCTCTATAAAGAAACTGAATCGAATTCAAACGAAATCTGCACCAATATAACAGCCCCAATATACCACCATTATAACAGCCCCAATATACCACCAGTATAACAGCCTCAATATACCACCAATATAACAGCCCCAATATACCACCAATATAACAGCCCCAATATACCATCAATATAACAGCCCCAATATACCACCATTATAACAGCCCCAATATACCACCAGTATAACAGCCCCAATATACCACCAGTATAACAGCCCCAATATACCACCAGTATAACAGCCCCAATATACCACCAGTATAACAGCCCCAATATACCACCAGTATAACAGCCCCAATATACCACCAGTATAACAGCCCCAATATACCACCAGTATAACTGCCCCAATATACCACCAGTATAACAGCCCCAATATACCACCAGTATAACAGCCCCAATATACCACCAGTATAACAGCCCCAATATACCACCAGTATAACTGCCCCAATATACCACCAGTATAACAGCCCCAATATACCACCAGTATAACAGCCCCAATATACCACCAGTATAACAGCCCCAATATACTACCAACATAACATCGCAATATAACGGCCCCAATATATGTAAATAATGCTGTAATTTATACCAGATCTCAGATGTCACTATATAAGTTATTTAGTAGTAACTGCTCTTTTACCATTATAATTTGTGTGTGTGTGTGTATATATATATATATATATATATATATATATATATATATATATATATATATATATATATATATTCTGTATATATGTAAATAATGCTGTAATTTATATATATATATATATATATATATATATATATATATATATATATATATATATATATTCTGTATATATGTAAATAATGCTGTAATTCTCAGGAAACATGGAGAGAATTTTACAAAGCCTTTGCCAAATTCGGAACACGAGTGACCGTGTGAAGGATTAAGAGGGCCCCTCGGGATTCTGGACCTTCCTCCTTCCCTCTTCTGTTTTCTTTCCTCCACACACACACACACACACACACACACACACACACACACACACACACGACGCTTAAATAATAAAACAATGTGTAGCCTCTATTTATCTGTCAGTGTCCTGATATCGGTCCATATGAGGAGGGATGGAGGATGGGAGTGGCCCGGGTCGGAATGTGGGAAGGGGTTACATAAGAACATAAGAACATAAGAAGAGAGGATAACTGCAGTAGGCCGGTTGGCCCATGCTAGGCAGCTCCTGGGTAAGGAAGCAATGAAATAGCCATGAAAGATGAAGAAAAATTATTTTATTTTATTTTATTGTTTTATTACTATTCTTTATGAAAAAATATAAACTGATTTACAATAGTATTACTGATCGAAGGATCAACAGTAGCATTTCCTTTATAAATATTCATTATAGTCTAAAATTTACATTGAAAATACAATCTCTCTCTCTCTCTCTCTCTCTCTCTCTCTCTCAGTCACTCGATATTCATGTCTCCCTCATCTAAACCTTCTTCTTCACTGGTGGAATCCCCCTCCCCCCATCCCGTAATCCGATCCCTCCTCTTCCCTAGGCTACTCGGCTATCACTGTGTAAACACACACACACACACACACACACACACACACACACACACACACACACGACGCTTAAGTAATAAAACAATGTGAAGTCTCTATTTATCTATCAGTGCCCAGCAGGGGCGCACCAAGGAATTTTCTAAGGGGGGGTCCCCATTTGCCAGTTTCCTGAGGTTTACATATAAGTTTTATAGTTCTAAGTTGTATATATATATATATATATATATATATATATATATTCTGACAGAATGATAGATTTTTTGGTAGGTCGTCAGTTATTTAAAAAAACGTGTGTGTGTGTGTGTGTGTGTGTGTGTGTGTGTGTGTGTGTGTGGGCAAAAAGCTAGGTGAAGAGAGGGGATGGGGATGGATAGGAAGGCAGGAAGGATGATGTTTTGAGTTCAGGGGGGGTAGGTCTGCATGCTAGAGAGAGAGAGAGAGAGAGAGGTGAGGAGTGACCACTTGTCCCCTGGGAATGACCAGCTCCCCCCCCAAGACCTTCTAAAATTAGAAGGCCTCGTCGGTGGGGGGGACGGTAAGCCTGACGTAGGTAGGTCTGGGTAGTGTTGGGTCAGCTATGGTCGGGAGAGGTCACGCTGTGTGTTCAATGACAATAAGGACAGAAAAACATTGTATTATATATTGATATTTACATTATTTGTATGTTTTATTAAGGTAATAATGACTTACATGTGTAGTGTTCCCAGATGTAAGGGAAATTATAAAAATGGAACAAAAGTGTAGTTTCCTTCCCGCAAGATAAAGAACTTGCCTCCACGTGGCTACGTGCCATTAAGCGCGACCAGTTCACTCCAAATCGCAACAGCAGGGTAAGTACAACATTATTTTCTGTTCATTATTATCAGAAAAGTATAGAGAGTACAGTGAGAAGCTTTAAGTCATCGTAATTGTACTGAACATAAGAAAAATGAGGCCTTAGCCATGCTACGATGTAGGACCAAAGCCAATACACAGACGTGGCTGGAGCTGGATAAGAGAGGAAAATATAACCCTTAATTTATCCTACATATCTCCACAGCTTTCCTCTATAAAGAAACTGAATCGAATTCAAACGAAATCTGCACCAATATAACAGCCCCAATATACCACCATTATAACAGCCCCAATATACCACCAGTATAACAGCCCCAATATAACAGCCTCAATATACCACCAATATAACAGCCCCAATATACCACCAATATAACAGCCCCAATATACCATCAATATAACAGCCCCAATATACCACCATTATAACAGCCCCAATATACCACCAATATAACAGCCCCATTATACCACCCAATATAACGGCCCCAATATATGTAAATAATGCTGTAATTTATACCAGATCTCAGATGTCACTATATAAGTTATTTAGTAGTAACTGCTCTTTTACCATTATAATTTGTGTGACTATGGAAAGAGCATTTTGAGACAGTTCTTAATAGACCAATACCACCAGAAGAGGATATACCGTCTGCTCAGGA
>NW_027644647.1:40000-42500 GCF_032717465.1 Coenobita brevimanus | reverse complement strand
AAGACTGCGTTGTCTAGAAAACTATTAAAGCCACAACAGATCTATGGACATCATTAGAAACCTAGTAAAAAAATAACAGGAGTTACTTGAGGGACTTTTCTCAAAATTTGCCGAGCCAGTTCTGATCAAAGGAAAATAAAAGTACCAAACTGAGCACCAGAACCGAGTTATTCTAGAAGTTAAAAGCTACTGCAGATCTGTTCAGACAGCTGGAAAGCTTATGAAGAAGCAATTGGTACTACTTAAGTTAAATAGACTTAGCTTTTAACATCAAGCGAGATGGATGGATGGATGGATGGATGGACGGATGGGTGGATGTGGAATCGTGGATGCTTGGACCGATGGTAGAGTTCCTGCTGTTTCGTCCTTCCACCTGCCGACAAAAATCATCATCAATATCATCATCATCATAATCATCATCATCGTAGCTGTCGTCCTCATTACCACCACCATCATCATCATCATCATTATTTACACCGTCATTCTCATTATCATTACCATTCTCCTCCTCCTCCTCCTCCTCATCATCATCATCATCATCATCATCATATTATCATCATCACCTACCTTTCTATCTATATCTGTTTATCTATAGCCAGACGCCTTAATCCCGTAAGGGGTGACCACAAGCAAATCGCCTTCATGATGTACTGTCCTCTACCATTTAGCTGAAGTATCCCAGTCATATGTTTCTACTCTTTCCCTCCATCTCATCGTCGGTCTCCCCATCCCCCTCTACCCTTCCAAGTGCACTCTTCTAGTCATTTTCTTATTCGCCATCCTCTCCACATGGCCAAACCATCTAGAAGTGTTTCTCTTAACGCTTTCAGTCTCATCCACATCAGCATCACAACGCTCCTTCATCTGCCCATTTGTCCATCCATCCATATTCATCATATTACATAAATACTTAAATGCACTCATATTCTTCCATTTCCTGGCTATGCAGCCTCACTGTGCATTCTGTAACCTCATACGTTGAGATGTTAAAGCATCACCACCATCAGCATCAACATCATTATCACCATCAATATCATCACCATCAGTCTGTGACACACCACTGCATGATAAGGACCCTCTCACCTTTCTCCACTCTGATCCAATGATTGTTAGCCTGTTCAGTCCCTGCTCGGTAGATCTGCATCATATGATCTCTCCATCTTGTTCTCTGTGCACCTCTTCTTCTCACTCCATCTCTGGCTTGCCATTCAGTTACGCTCACTCTCCTTCTGTTATCTCTTCTGTGAAAGACGTGACCTGAGGTGTGTGTGTGGAGTTACCTGGAAACAAGCTCAGAATTACTATAGATGCGGGAGTTTCAGGACCCTTTGGTTAATCCCCTTGGTGTGGTGTGGTGTGGAAGGGTGGTTGGTGTGGTAAAGTTTGGGGTGGTGTGGTGTGGGGTTTTGTGGTGTGGGGTTTTGTGGTGTGGTATGGTGTGGTGTGGTATGGTATGATATGGTATGGCGTGTTGTGGTGCTGTGCGGCTTCACTGTCCCTAAAATCTAGAGGAATGTAGAACCTCGTTCGAAAATCATTAGTGAGAAGCAGATGGACATGGCCGCTCTTTGATGTGCCCTGATAAAACGTAAACAAAACGTGTGTTGCATCCTCACAACTAAACCAATATAAATAAGGATAATTATTCCATTTAAATCATTCACGGTCCAGAGAAAGACCAAAACTGAGCTACTATTTCGGACACACATCCATCCCTTTCCTTGCGATAAATAAAGAGACAGTGAACAATGATTTTTGAAACCCACTGAGTGACCTTAGGAATCCAGTATGTTTTTTCAGAATATAGTGTAAATGTTAAGTATTTGTATGGCCAAGAAGAGCAATATCCCTGACCTCATTTGCACTCTTATGATATAAATAGTTCGAGTGTGAGGGAAATGCAGTACACACGCACGCACGCACGCAAATACACACAAGCATGCGCGGACACACACACACACACACACACACACACACACACACACACACACACATTCTCTCTCTCTCTCTCTCTCTCTCTCTCTCTCTCTCCAACACACAGTCACCAACTACATTTGAAGAGAAACGAAAAACACGAGGTGACTCAGCCATCGACATGAAGATCGTCGCCGTCACCATCATCATCGTCATCACCATCATCATCGTTGTTGTAGTCGTCATCGTCATCATCATCATCATCATCATCGCCAGGAGCAACAGCGTCAAGCACAGCACTCATCACAACCCTGTTAAAGAGTTCCTACATAAGTTCCATCACCGTCATCATCATCATCAATATTATCCCAACTGCTTCATCATCATTACAATCACCATAATCTCGGTCCAGTTAGTTGGTTCAGGAGTTTCAACATCACTATCATCAGCAGCATCACTATCATCATTATCAATATCATCTCCGACAACCCTATTATCATCATCATCAGCCTGTGACACACCGCTGCAGGATAAGGACCCCTGTTCAATCTAACGGCGTAAAATTGCAATCTCTTTCTTAAATTTT
>NW_027644647.1:7500-35000 GCF_032717465.1 Coenobita brevimanus | reverse complement strand
GGTGCGGTGTAGTGTGGTGTGGGAGGGTGGTTTTAAGTTTTGTGGTGTGGTGTGGTGTGGGAGGGTGGTTTTAAGTTTTGTGGTGTGGTGTGGTGTGGGAGGGTGGTTTTATGTGGTGTAGTGGGGTGTTGGAGGATGATTTTTTATGGTGTGGTGTGATGTGGGAGGGTGTTTATGTGTGGTGTGGTGTGGTGTGGGTGGAGGATTATTTTGTGGTGTGGTGTGGTGTAGGAAGAGGAGTTTTTGTGGTGTGGTGTGTGAGGGTGGTTATGTGTGGTGTGGTATGGTGTGGGAGGATGATTTTTCGTTGTGTGGTGTGGTGTGGGAGGGTGGTTCTGTGTTGTGCGGGAGTGTGATTTCGTGTCATGTAATGTGAAAGACTGGTATGGTGTGGTGTGATATGGTGTTGGGGGGGTAGTATGGTGTGGTGTGGTGTGGGTGAGTGATTCAATGTGATTTAGTGAGTGGGACTGGTAGAACGTGACTTGGCTTCACTATAATCTCTAAAGCCTATATGAGTACAACACCTCTCATCCGAAAATGGTTAGTGAGAAGCAGAAGGTCAGGGCCGGTCCTAGAGCTACTGTGATAAAATGTAGATAATCATGTGTTGTATCCTTAAAATAAAAAAGGGATATGTGCGCTTAATTATTCCATTTAAATAAAGACCAAAAAAATATGTATTACTTCACTCATATTCATCCACTTTCTAACGATACATAAAGAGACGGTGATCAGTGACTTATGAAACCCTGTTATGTGGTCTATAGGATGTAATAGGCTTTTCAGAATATTGCGTAAGTGTCTCGTAATTGTATAGGTAAAAGGTCCTATATTCTTGGCCTAATATTTACCCATGAAATAAAACTGTGAATGTGTGGAAATAATTCTGCCATTTGAATAACTATGGTATCATCAACCAAGATATACATACACGAACACAAGCAAGCACGCAAGCGCGCGCGCGCGCGCGCACACACACACACACACACACACACACACACACACACACACACACATGCCCAGTCACCAAAACATTTGAAGTTAAACGAAAAGGAAAGGATGATGTGACTCAGCCAGTGACTTGAAGATCATCGTCGTCGTCGTCATCATCGTCGTTGTCGTCTTCATCTTCGTTGTCGTAATCATCATCATCATCTTCCTCGTCGTCCTAATCATCATCATCATCGTGAGCAGCATGTTACTGTCATCCCAACACTGCAAAAAATGTAGAACATATGTTATATCAGTCATCACCTTTATCATCATATTCATCACTGCCTTCTAATCAAATTGTAGAATTTGTACGGGAGTCACGTCATCATCATCATCATCATCAATGACATCATCATCATCATAACTGTCATCATCCCACCTGTTTCATAGAGTGTATAGTTTCATCATAATCATCATCAACACAATAATACAAGCTTAGTTAATTGGTACTGGAGTTTCAACATCACAGTCATCATCATCATCAGTATCATCATCATCATCATCATATTCATCCCATTTCTGTTAGTTCGTACAGAGGTTAGATCCTCACCACTATCGCCAGTAGTAGCTGTATTATAATCATCAGCATCATTATCATCAGCCTGTGACACACCACTGCAGGATAAGGACCCCTCTCACCTGTCTCCACTAAGATGCTTTCGCTGGTAGCTTGTTCCGTACCAGCTCGATGGATCTGCGAGTATCATCTCTATCTTGTTCCCTGTGTGCCTCATCCTCTCACTCCATCTCTGGTCTGCCATTTAGTCACGCTGGCTGTCCATGCGTTACCTGTTCTGTGGAAGACGTGACCTATGGACTGTGTGTGGACTGACCTGTAAACAAGAGGACAAATATACGTGTGTTGCAGCATCGCTACTATTCCCTGTTCACTCTAACTTGGCGTAAAATTGCAATCTCTTTCTTAAATTTTGCGTTGTGACGAGGGGTTAACACTAGAATGGTGCTAGTCACGAAGAAGTGGTATGGAAATGATGTAGAGCTGTAAGTCTGTCTATTTCTATCACTGAACTACCGGAAATAAGCTGCAAAAAACGACTATCTCGGCCTTGGTAAAATGAAGGAACACTACCACAATATACGCGTACGTGTATGTGTGTACGTGTGTGTGTGTGTGTGTGTGTGTGTGTGTGTGTGTGGTGCGAGGTGCCTGTGTGTTACTATGGCAACCTCCCGACACCATCACAGTTACATACACACATTTCCCCACCGGCAAGTTCCATTAGAGAGTACTGTGTGTGTGTGTGTGTGTGTGTGTGTGTGTGTGTGTGTGTGTGTGTGTGTGTGTGTGTGTGTGTGTGTGTGTGTGTGTGTGTGTGTGTGTGTGTGTGTGTGTGTGTGTGTTGTGTGTTGTGTGTGTGTGTGTGTGTGTGTGTGTATGCCGGAGCTTCAAACCCCTTTGTTTAATCCCCTTGGTTTGGTGTGGTATGATGTGGTGAGAGGGTTTTGTGGTGTAGTGTGGTATAGAGGGAGGTTGTGTGGTGTAGTGTGGTATGGAGGGGATTGTGTCGTGTGGTTTGTGTAGGGTTGTGTGGTGTGGTGTGTGGAGGGTTGTGTGGTGTGGTGTGTGGAGGGTTCTGTGATGTGGGGAGGTTTGTGTGGTGAGGTGTAGTGTGGTGTGGTAGGGTGGTTTTATGTGGTGTGGTGTGGTGTGGGAGGATGATTTTTTGTGGTATGGTGTGATGTGGGAGAGTGGTTATGTGTGGTGTGGTATGGTGTGGGAGGATGATTTTTCGTTGTGTGGTGTGGTGTGGGAGGGTGGTTCTGTGTTGTGTGGGAGTGTGATTTCGTGTCATGTAGTGTGAGAGACTGGTATGGTGTGGTGTGATATGGTGTGGGCGGTAGTATGGTGTGGTGTGGTGTGGGTGAGTGATTCAATGTGATTTAGTGTGTGGGGCTGGTAGAACGTGACTTGGCTTCACTATAATCTCCAAAGCCTATATGAGTACAACACCTCTCATCCGAAAATTGTTAGTGAGAATCAGACGGGCAGGGCCGGTCCTAGAGCTACTGTGATAAAATGTAGAAAATCATGTGTTGTATCCTTAAAATTAAAAGTGCATAATTCTGTGACGTTAATTTTTCCATCTAAATAAAGGCCAAAATATACGTATTATTTCAGACACTCATATTCATCCACTTCCTAACGATACATAAAGCGACGATGATCAGTGACTTATGAAATCCTGTTATGTGATCTATGAGATGTAATAAGCCTTTCAGAATATTGCGTGTCTCGTAACTCTATGGGTAAAAGGTCCTAAATTCTTACCCTAATATTTATCCTTGAAATAAAACTATGAATGTGTGGAAATAATTCTGCCATTTGAATAACTATTGTATCATCAACAAAGATATACATACACGAACATAAGCAAACACACACACACACACACACACACACACACACACACACACACACACACAATGCCCAGTCACCAAAACACGTAGTTAAACAGAAAGGAACGCGAGAGGTGACTCAGCCAATGACTTGAAAATCGTCGTCGTCGAAATCATCGTCGTCGTCTTCGTTCTTCTAATCATCATCATAATCTTCCTCGTCATCATCATCATGATCATCATGATTATCATCGTCATCATCATCAGCAGCAGCATGTCATCATCATCCCAGCACTGTTAAAAATGTGGTACAAAAGATATATCAGTATCATAACCTTTATCATCTTATTCATCACCATCATCTAACCTTGTTTTAGAGTTTGCACGGAGTTACATCATCATTATCAGCATCAACATCATTATCATGATCAATCAGGATCATCATCATCATCATCATCATTATCAGCTTGTGACACACCATTGCAGGATAAGGACCCCTCTAACCTTTCTCCGCTCTGATCCATTGCCTTGTTCCTTCCGATATCGGTGGATCTGCGCGTATCATCTCTAGTTCTCTGTGTACCTCTTCTTCTCACTCCATCTCTAGCCTGCCATTCAGTTACGCTGTCTGTCTCTCTGTTGTCTGTTTTATGGAAGACGTGACCTGAGGCGTGCACGTGCAGTGATCTGGAAACCAAGAGACAAATATGTGTTTCGTCATCATAGCTATACCCTGTTCACTCTAACTTGGCGTAAAATTGCATTCTCTTTCTTAAATAAAGTGCTGTGACAAGGGGTTAACACTAAAATATGGTGCTAGTCACGAAGAAGTGGTATGACAAATATGCTTGGCCATAGTACTGCATTATTCTGTTACTGAGCTATGGAAAATGAACTGCAAACGGACGACTATCTTCGTCTATAAAAAATGAATGAGTATCATATATTATAATCGTGTGTGTGTGTGTGTGTGTGTGTGTGTGTGTGTGTGTGTGTGTGCGTGTATTAATGGATGCCTTCATAAATGCGTCCATATGAGTATTGTGTGCATCAGTGTGTGTACTCATCAGTGTGTGTATGCATCAGCGTCTGTGTGCATCAGTGTGTGCATACATTGCCGTGTGCGTGTATCAGTGTCTGAATGCATCAGTGCGTGCGTGCATCCATGTGTGTGCATCGGTGTATTTGTGCCAGCGTGTGTGCGTGCATCACTGTGTACGTGCAACAATGCCTGCATGAATCAGTATGTGTGTATTGAACCAAATGTGGGTGCATCAATATATATGTACTACCATGTGCTTGCTTCCTTCCAGGAGCATAAACTTTGTAAATATAGGTAAATTAAGTTCGCCTTCGTGCATTCCCTGTATGTATGTATGTATGCATGTATATATGTGTGTGTGCAGGTGTGTACATGTGTGCACGTGGGTGTGCGTCTGTGTATGTGTGTATTGTATTGGTGCGTTTTTTTGAGCACATGCCTGTGTAAGTGAATACACTTACAGCAGATTTATGACTACAGAACTTAGCTTATTTTTGCCAGCACGTTCTCATCCTAAAATACAAGCCTCAGTAGTCACTTTATATTCAGGTTCTGATCTGTACTGCTGCGTGGACAGAGACAAGGGGGAAACAAACCATGTCCACCAGTTTGATCGGCACGAGAATCCACAGGACGATACTCACTTATTTCACTGGTGCTGAGACGCCAGAACTGAGATGCTGCTCGGCTCCCTTCCCTCACACACTGCCCCCTTGTCTCATCAAACTGACGTGTATTACATTTATTTTTTACTTGTCTTTGGCCTATGATACGTCCTGGCTGTCAGCAAGATATCCTTGTGTCCTAATGTAATTACCTTAATGACTAAAAACAGCAAAATCTAACGCTTACCTCAGGAGACTGAGTCAACGCCCCCTTATCTTCCCATCTCCTTTACTCACTGATACCTTCTTCGTCTCACCGACAAATACACATGTTACCCATATTTTTTACATGTCTTTAGCTTATAACACTCCCTGGCTGCCACTAATATATCTTTGTGTCCTAGTTTAACCCTCTGAATGGCTAATAACAGCAAATTCTAACACGTACCCACAAGAAAGCGCCGACGTTCAATCAATCTCCCTCTCGTCGTCCGGCGGCCACTGACTGACAGAGGCAAGCAGCGAGTCCTACCAAGCTTAGAATCTTTGCTTAGCTACTCTTATAGCCAAAAGATGGTATGGTGACCCTCTCATGACAGGGATTACCCTACTTACTCAACTCATTCACGAACACGACCCAGACATAATATTACTCAACAGCACTTGCACCAACAACACCAGAAAAATCAAACACTATGGCTACACTACACTTCAAACCGACGAGGGTCCACACGACGGAGTTGCTATCATGATTAAAGGCACCATTAAACACGACTTCATCACAACATGGACACACAGGCACTTCCTAGCAGTTAAAACACACACTACTCTTGGCCCCCTCATAGTCTCCACCACATACACCAGACCCAACACTGGCATCCCCTTCACAGACATAAACAGACTCTTCAACAACACTGCACCAACATTATTCATTTCAGACCTAAATGCACAACACGGGACATTCCAACACAGCACAACCAACAATCATGGACGACAAATGTTCACTATATACCAACACAAAAGATTAAATTTCCTAGGACCTGATTTCCTCACTACATTTACACCTAGGGGATCAGGCAAGCCAGACCTCATCTTCACCAATAGATCATTTAACATCTTTCATCACCACATCACAACCACACAATGCGCATTAAATTTAAAAATAATTACTCAGACTTTTTCCAGCTTCATGCAGGTGTACCTCAGGGCTCCGTCCTCGCACCCACCCTCTACACACTCTACACAAATGACATCCCCACCCCACTACATGACGATTCACTCACCATCCAATACGCAGACGTCATTACTCAACTTGTACGATCAACGACAATTGACGGAATTACCAACAAAGCGAGCATAGAGCTGGACCGAATTGCACGATGGGAGCAGAAGTGGCGGATTCAAGCGAATCCCTTGAAATGCACAGTAACATATTTTCGTATTAAATCAGCCAACCCCCGCCCACTTTTTCTAAATTCGCGTGATCCCGATCGCGTTCCCATTCCTATTAGGAATACTTGCACCCTACTTGGTCTTACATACGACAAAAACTTCAAATTTCATCATCATATACGAGGCAAGGCTGGCGTAGCTGGCACTGCACTAACACAAATATACCGGTTTCGTAGTGCAGCATCTTCAACTAAATTTCATCTGTATAAAGCACTGATCAGACCACTGCTCACGTATTCACCGTTAAGTCTATCTCTTTCGGCCAAAAGCAACATTCTAAATTTACAGAGAGTTCAAAACAAAGCCATACGTTGGGCACTGAGCATACGGTGGGATGATTTTGTCACCAACATACACTCTCATGAACGCGCCAACATTCCACCCATCAACACTTACCTTCACCACCTACAACAAAAACAAATCACCAAACTCACCGACGTTCACACTGACTTCATCGACTTTTTCACCCGGATCACACCCCCCACACGACCTCTAGCCAACCTCTTCCACCCTGACGCAAGACCTGCACCAACCCCATTGTTCACTTAAGCACCACTAGTTTATTTATTACTGACCCTTTCATTAATTAACTACTTAGTTCACACCCTGCAATTCACTTAAGACTCTAAACCACCCCTACACCCATTATCAAGATCACGGCAGCCACGTAATAACCCGCCATCCTCATATCCAGCACCCCCGCCTCAGACCATGACCCCCCCATACTCCCCTTCCTCCACCCCTCCCCTTTCCTTATCCCCCTACCCAAGCCCCCCATGGTTACAATACCTTACCCTAACACCCGTATCCTACCATCCTCCCAGGCTCCTGGAGCCGGAAAAGATCAGATGAACCTGCGAGGCAGCCAATAAGCTAATGCTTGGCAGAGAAAGCCGTAGCTATTCACTCCTCCCGTCCTTAAGTAACAACACAGTGCACGTGCGAGACCCCCCCCCCCTTTCCAACACCAAACACACGCACGCTGGGTTAAGCTCCGACACTCTTTCTCTTAGTCTAAATTCTTCCTCTCCTACTTTAAAAAAATAAAATAAAACACACACACACATGCACTTTACACAATGCAACCAGGACCAGAGCTCTCAGTAAGGCCGGGAGATAAAACTACCCTAGTTCCTGCCACCACGTGTCGTCGCCCTGGTTGCATAACACTCATCACATATACACAATCATTCTTACCTTCCTTCCTTCCTTTCCCCACCTTTTCTATACGTCATTATTATTATTGGCGGTGATCGCTGGTGTGGCAGCGAGATATGGATGAAGAGGAAAACGGGCCCGGCGCCATGGGCTAACCGAAGTAGATGTACACTCCACCCTCCCAACAGCGACACTGAGGGTCGCTGACTGGGCATGAGGGTTTTAAATGGGTTGAGGCAGACAGGTAGACGCCGCATTGGGGGCGGGGCTTGCAATAAAGAAAATTACCACAAAATGTAGGGGGCCCTTATGTAACTTTGACGAATCTTTATACCGTCCATTATCTTTTCGTTTCTCTCTCTCTCTCTCTCTCTCTCTCTCTCTCTCTCTCTCTCTTGTTCTTACGTTGCCTCATGTTAAAAGGTCCTTTTATTTCTTAATGGCGGTGGTGTAATATAAATTTCCATGTGGCTCTATATGTGGACACTCAGTGGATTGTGTTTTCCATTCTTTCCAGCTAATCTACAGTTTATCACATCTTTCCTGGCTTATTTCCCAGCGATATCTATACTGCATTCGGATTCTACACTAAGTTATTGGCTGCTTAATCAGTTGCTTTGTACTGTGATCGTATCGTATCTTTTATAAAAGCTCCAATAAGCTTGCATGCGTCGGCCTTAGTCACATGGTGGCTCTCCACGCTGCTTGATCTCTGGCAGCCTCCCTATTCAGTCCCTTATCCCTGAGGTATCAGTGCCTGTGTGTATCAGTGCCTGTGTGTATCAGTGCCTGTGTGTATCAGTGGCTGCATGTATCAGTGCCTGTGTGTATCAGTGCCTGTGTGTATCAGTGGCTGCATGTATCAGTGCTTGTGTGTATCATTGCCTGTGTGTATCAGTGCTTGTGTGTATCATTGCCTGTGTGTATCAGTGCTTGTGTGTATCATTGCCTGTGTGTATCAGTGCCTGTGTGTATCAGTGCCTGTGTGTATCAGTGCTTGTGTGTATCATTGCCTGTGTGTATCAGTGCTTGTGTGTATCATTGCCTGTGTGTATCAGTGGCTGCATGTATCAGTGCCTGTGTGTATCAGTGCCTGTGTGTATCAGTGGCTGCATGTATCAGTGCCTGTGTGTATCAGTGCGTGTGTGTATCAGTGCCTGTGTGTATCATTGCCTGTGTGTATCAGTGCCTGAATGTATCATTGCCTGTGTGTATCAGTGGCTGCATGTATCAGTGCCTGTGTGTATCAGTGCCTGTGTGTATCAGTGCCTGTGTGTATCAGTGCCTGTCTGTATCAGTGCCTGTGTATCAGTGGCTGTGTGCATCAGTGGCTTTGTGTATCAGTGGCTGTGTGTATTTGTGCCTGCGTGTATCAGTGGCTGTATGTATCAGTGGCTGTGTGTATCAGTGCCTGTGTGTATCAGTGCCTGTGTGTATTTGTGCCTGTGTGTATTTGTGCCTGTGTGTAGCAGTGCCTGTGTGTATCAGAGCCTGTGTGTATCAGTGCCTGTGTGTATCAGTGCCTGTGTGTATTTGTGCCTGTGTGTACTGGTGTCGTACCAGGAGCCTGTGTGTATTTGTGCCCTGTGTGTATCAGTGCCTGTGTGTATCAGAGCCTGTGTGTATCATTGCCTGCGTGTATCAGTGCCTGTGTGTATCAGTGCCTGTGTGTATCAGTGCCTGCGTGTATCAGTGCCTGTGTGTATCAGTGCCTGTGTGTATCAGTGCCTGTGTGTATCAGTGCCTGCGTCTATCAGTGCCTGTGTGTATCAGTGCCTGTGTGTATTTGTGCCTGCGTGTATCAGTGCCTGTGTGTATCAGTGCCTGTGTGTATCAGTGCCTGTGTGTATCAGTGCCTGTGTGTATCAGTGCCTGCGTGTATCAGTGCCTGCGTGTATCAGTGCCTGCGTGTATCAGTGCCTGTGTGTATCAGTGCCTGTGTGTATCAGTGCCTGTGTGTATCAGTGCCTGCGTCTATCAGTGCCTGTGTGTATCAGTGCCTGTGTGTATTTGTGCCTGCGTGTATCAGTGCATGTGTGTATCAGTGCCTGTGTGTATCAGTGCCTGTGTGTATCAGTGCCTGTGTGTATCAGTGCCTGTGTGTATCAGTGTCTGTCTGTATCAGTGCCTGTGTGTATCAGTGGCTGTGTGCATCAGTGGCTTTGTGTATCAGTGGCTGTGTGTATTTGTGCCTGCGTGTATCAGTGGCTGTGTGTATCAGTGCCTGTGTGTATCAGTGCCTGTGTGTATCAGTGCCTGTGTGTATCAGTGCCTGTGTGTATCAGTGGCTGTGTGTATCAGTGCCTGTGTGTATCAGTGCCTGTGTGTATCAGTGCCTGTGTGTATTTGTGCCTGCGTGTATCAGTGGCTGTGTGTATCAGTGCCCCCTCTGTGGCGGGGGGGACACAATCTGGCCGCACTATGGGGTGGTACTACTACTCTGCGGCCAGGTTGTGTTAGGAAGAATACTGCCACCGTATTCCCTGCGTGTCGTAAAAGGCGACTTAAAGGGACAGGGTGAGGGGACTAGGGACCCCCTCCTCCGTTTTTTAGTTCCTAAAAAGAGACAGGCCAGAGAAAGGGATGGGGGATGGAGTTATCCCCGTACCCTAAAGATTGGGTCTATGAATGTGCTTGGATGTAGTACGATTGAGGCTAAAAGGGAGGTGATTGGGAGAATGTTTGTGAGAAGAAAGTTGGATGTGTTAGCTTTGAGTGAAACGAAGATGAAAGGGAAGGGTGAGTCTATGTTTGGAAGTGTGAATGGAAGATTGTCAGGTGTTGGTAGAGGGAAGGGCAAAGAAGGTGTCGAGAGAGACACTGCACACAGCATGACTCACCCTTCTACTTCGTTTCACTCAAAATAACACATCCAACTTTCTTCAAACATTCTCAATCTCCTTTTAGCCTCAATCTACTACATCAAGCACACTTAGATATGTAGACTGGCCTGTCTCTTTTTAGGAACTACGGAGGAGTCCAGTCCCCTCCCCTGTTTAGTCGCCACACGACACGCAGGAATACGGTGGCTGTATTCTTAACACACCTGGCCAGTAAGTACCACAGGCAGTGTGTCCCCCACAGAGGGGCACTGAACACACAGCTGATACACAGGCACAAATACACACAGGCACTGATACACAGGCACAAATACACACAGGCACTGATACACCAGCCACTGATACACACAGGCACTGATACACAGGCACAAATACACACAGGCACAATACACAGGCACTGATACACACAGACACACAGGCACAATACACACAGGCACTGAACACACACTGATACGCAGGCACTGATAACACAGCCACTGATACACACAGCCACTGATACACGCAGGCACTGCACAGGCCACCAAATGCACACAGGCACTGATACACACAGCCACTGATACACACAGTACACACAGGCACTGATACACACAGGCACTGATACACACAGGCACTGATACACACAGGCACTGATAGACAGGCAATGATACACACAGGCACTGATACACAGGCACTGATACACACAGGCAATGATACACACACACTGATACACACAGAATGATACACACAGGCAATGATACACACAGGCAATGATACACACAGGCACTGATACACGCAGGCACTGATACACAATGATACACACACTGATACACACACACACAGGCACACACACAGGCAATGATACACAGGCACTGATACACCCAGGCACTGATGCACACAGGCACTGATACACACAGGCACTGATACACACGAATGATACACGCAGGCACTGACACACAGGCACTGATGCACACAGGCACTGATACACACAGGCACTGATACACACAGGCAATGATACAGGCACTGATAGACACAGCAATGATACCTAAGATAAGGACGGCTTCAGATCAAGCAGCGTGGAGAGCCATCATGTGTCAAGCTATTGGAGCTAGAAACGATACGATCACAGTACGAAGCAACTGATTAAAGCAGCCAATAACTTAGTGTAGAATCCGAATGCAGTATAGATATCGCTGGGAAATAAGCCAGGAAAGATGTGATGAGATGTAGGAGGAAAAAAATAGAAAACACAATCCACTGAGTGTCCACATATAGAGCCACATGGAAATTTATATTACACCACCGCCATTAAGAAATAAAAGGACTTTTAACATGGAGGCAACGTAAGAACAAGAGAGAGAGAGAGAGAGAAGAGAAAGGATAATGGACAGTATAAAGATTCGTCAAAGTTACATGCTCTACATTTTGTGGTAATTTTCTTTATTGCAAGCCCCGCCCCCAATGCGGCGTCTACCTGTCTGCCTCAACCCATTTAAAACCCTCATGCCCAGTCAGAGAACAGTGTCGCTCTTGTGTTGGGGTGTACATCTGCTTCGGTTAGCCCTTGGCATACCTCTTCATCCACATCTCGCTGCCACACCAGCGATCACCGCCAATAATAATAATAATGTATAGGGAGGAAAGGAAGGAAGGAGTAAATGATTGTGTATATGTGATGAGTGTTATGCAACCAGGGCGACGACACGTGGTGGAGTAGTTTCATCTCGGCCTTACTGAGAGCTCTGGCCCTGGTTGCATTGTGTAGTGCATGTGTGTGTGTTTTTTTTTTTAAGTAGGAGAGGAAGAATTTATACTAAGAGAAAGTGTCACTTAAGTGCGTGTGTTTGGTGTTGGGAAGGGGGGGTGTGTTGTTACTTAAGGACAGGAGGAGTGAATCGCTAGCCAAGCATTAGCTTATTGCCTGCCTCTCAGGTTCATCTGATCTTTTCCGGCTCCAGGAGCCTGGGAGGAGGATAACGGGTGTTAGGGTAAGGTGTGTAGCCCTGTTAGGGAAGAAAGGAGGGTGGAGGAATATTCTGAGTGCTTATGAGGATGGCGGGTGGCTGCCGTGATCTTGATAATGGGTGTAGGGGTGGTTTAGAGTCTTAAGTGAATTGCAGGGTGTGAACTAAGTAGTTAATTAATGAAAGTCAGTAATAAATAAACTAGTGGTGCTTAAGTGAACAATGGGGTTGGTGCAGGTCTTGCGTCAGGGTGGAAGAGGTTGGCTAGAGGTCGTGTGTGTGATCCGGATGAAAAAGTCGATGAAGTCAGTGTGAACGTCGGTGAGTTTGGTGATCTGTTTTTGTTGTAGGTGGTGAAGGTAAGTGTTGATGTGGAATGTTGGCGCGTTCATGAGAGTGTATGTTGGTGACAAAATCATCCCACCATGCTCAGTGCCCAACGTATGTTGTGAACTCTCTGTAAATTTAGAATGTTGCTTTTGGCCGAAGAGATAGACTTAACGGTGAATACGTGAGCAGTGGTCTGATCAGTGCTACAGATGAAATTTAGTTGAAGATGCTGCACTACGAAACCGGTATATTTGTGTTAGTGCAGTGCCAGCCCTTGCCTCGTATATGATGATGAAATTTGAAGTTTTTGTCGTATGTAAGACCAAGTAGGGTGCAAGTATTCCTAATAGGAATGGGAACGCGATCGGGATCACGCGAATTTAGAAAAAGTGGGCGCGGGTTGGCTGATTTAATACGAAAATATGTTACTGTGCATTTCAAGGGATTCGCTTGAATCCGCCACTTCTGCTCCCATCGTGCAATTCGGTCCAGCTCTATGCTCGCTTTGTTGGTAATTCCGTCAATTGTCGTTGATCGTACAAGTTGAGTAATATCGTCTGCGTATTGGATGGTGAGTGAATCGTCATGTAGTGGGGTGGGGATGTCATTTGTGTAGAGTGTGTAGAGGGTGGGTGCGAGGACGGAGCCCTGAGGTACACCTGCATGAAGCTGGAAAAAGTCTGAGTAATTATTTTTAAAAATAATGCGCATTGTGTGGTTGTGATGTGGTGATGAAAAATGTTAAATGCTGTATTGGTGAAGATGAGATCTGGCTTACCTGATCCCCTGGGTGTAAATGTAGTGAGAAAATCAGGTCCTAGGAAATTTAATCTTTTGTGTTGGTATATTGAACATTTGTCGTCCATGATTGTTGGTTGTGCTGTGTTGGAATGTCCCGTGTTGTGCATTTAGGTCTGAAATGAATAATGTTGGTGCAGTGTTGTTGAAGAGTCTGTTTATGTCTGTGAAGGGGATGCCAGTGTTGGGTCTGGTGTATGTGGTGGAGACTATGAGGGGGCCAAGAGTAGTGTGTGTTTTAACTGCTAGGAAGTGCCTGTGTGTCCATGTTGTGATGAAGTCGTGTTTAATGGTGCCTTTAATCATGATAGCAACTCCGTCGTGTGGACCCTCGTCGGTTTGAAGTGTAGTGTAGCCATAGTGTTTGATTTTTCTGGTGTTGTTGGTGCAAGTGCTGTTGAGTAATATTATGTCTGGGTCGTGTTCGTGAATGAGTTGAGTAAGTAGGGTAATCCCTGTCATGAGAGGGTCACCATACCATCTTTTGGCTATAAGAGTAGCTAAGCAAAGATTCTAAGCTTGGTAGGACTCGCTGCTTGCCTCTGTCAGTCAGTGGCCGCCGGACGACGAGAGGGAGATTGATTGAACGTCGGCGCTTTCTTGTGGGTACGTGTTAGAATTTGCTGTTATTAGCCATTCAGAGGGTTAAACTAGGACACAAAGATATATTAGTGGCAGCCAGGGAGTGTTATAAGCTAAAGACATGTAAAAAATATGGGTAACATGTGTATTTGTCGGTGAGACGAAGAAGGTATCAGTGAGTAAAGGAGATGGGAAGATAAGGGGGCGTTGACTCAGTCTCCTGAGGTAAGCGTTAGATTTTGCTGTTTTTAGTCATTAAGGTAATTACATTAGGACACAAGGATATCTTGCTGACAGCCAGGACGTATCATAGGCCAAAGACAAGTAAAAAATAAATGTAATACACGTCAGTTTGATGAGACAAGGGGCAGTGTGTGAGGGAAGGAGCCGAGCAGCATCTCAGTTCTGGCGTCTCAGCACCAGTGAAATAAGTGAGTATCGTCCTGTGGATTCTCGTGCCGATCAAACTGGTGGACATGGTTTGTTTCCCCCTTGTCTCTGTCCACGCAGCAGTACAGATCAGAACCTGAATATAAAGTGACTACTGAGGCTTGTATTTTAGGATGAGAACGTGCTGGCAAAAATAAGCTAAGTTCTGTAGTCATAAATCTGCTGTAAGTGTATTCACTTACACAGGCATGTGCTCAAAAAAACGCACCAATACAATACACACATACACTGACGCACACCCACGTGCACACATGTACACACCTGCACACACACATATATACATGCATACATACATACATACAGGGAATGCACGAAGGCGAACTTAATTTACCTATATTTACAAAGTTTATGCTTCTGGAAGGAAGCAAGCACATGGCAGTACATATATATTGATGCACCCACATTTGGTTCAATACACACATACTGATTCATGCAGGCATTGTTGCACGTACACAGTGATGCACGCACACACGCTGGCACAAATACACCGATGCACACACATGGATGCACGCACGCACTGATGCATTCAGACACTGATACACGCACACGGCAATGTATGCACACACTGATGCACACAGACGCTGATGCATACACACACTGATGAGTACACACACTGATGAGTACACACACTGATGCACACAATACTCATATGGACGCATTTATGAAGGCATCCATTAATACACGCACACACACACACACACACACACACACACACACACACACACACACGATTATAATATATGATACTCATTCATTTTTTATAGACGAAGATAGTCGTCCGTTTGCAGTTCATTTTCCATAGCTCAGTAACAGAATAATGCAGTACTATGGCCAAGCATATTTGTCATACCACTTCTTCGTGACTAGCACCATATTTTAGTGTTAACCCCTTGTCACAGCACTTTATTTAAGAAAGAGAATGCAATTTTACGCCAAGTTAGAGTGAACAGGGTATAGCTATGATGACGAAACACATATTTGTCTCTTGGTTTCCAGATCACTGCACGTGCACGCCTCAGGTCACGTCTTCCATAAAACAGACAACAGAGAGACAGACAGCGTAACTGAATGGCAGGCTAGAGATGGAGTGAGAAGAAGAGGTACACAGAGAACTAGAGATGATACGCGCAGATCCACCGATATCGGAAGGAACAAGGCAATGGATCAGAGTGGAGAAAGGTTAGAGGGTCCTTATCCTGCAATGGTGTGTCACAAGCTGATAATGATGATGATGATGATGATGATGATGATGATCCTGATTGATCATGATAATGATGTTGATGCTGATAATGATGATGTAACTCCGTGCAAACTCTAAAACAAGGTTAGATGATGGTGATGAATAAGATGATAAAGGTTATGATACTGATATATCTTTTGTACCACATTTTTAACAGTGCTGGGATGATGATGACATGCTGCTGCTGATGATGATGACGATGATAATCATGATGATCATGATGATGATGACGAGGAAGATTATGATGATGATTAGAAGAACGAAGACGACGACGATGATTTCGACGACGACGATTTTCAAGTCATTGGCTGAGTCACCTCTCGCGTTCCTTTCTGTTTAACTACGTGTTTTGGTGACTGGGCATTGTGTGTGTGTGTGTGTGTGTGTGTGTGTGTGTGTGTTTGCTTATGTTCGTGTATGTATATCTTTGTTGATGATACAATAGTTATTCAAATGGCAGAATTATTTCCACACATTCATAGTTTTATTTCAAGGATAAATATTAGGGTAAGAATTTAGGACCTTTTACCCATAGAGTTACGAGACACGCAATATTCTGAAAGGCTTATTACATCTCATAGATCACATAACAGGATTTCATAAGTCACTGATCATCGTCGCTTTATGTATCGTTAGGAAGTGGATGAATATGAGTGTCTGAAATAATACGTATATTTTGGCCTTTATTTAGAAGGAAAAAATAACGTCACAGAATTATGCACTTTTAATTTTAAGGATACAACACATGATTTTCTACATTTTATCACAGTAGCTCTAGGACCGGCCCTGCCCGTCTGATTCTCACTAACAATTTTCGGATGAGAGGTGTTGTACTCATATAGGCTTTGGAGATTATAGTGAAGCCAAGTCACGTTCTACCAGCCCCACACACTAAATCACATTGAATCACTCACCCACACCACACCACACCATACTACCCCCCCACACCATATCACACCACACCATACCAGTCTCTCACACTACATGACACGAAATCACACTCCCACACAACACAGAACCACCCTCCCACACCACACCACACAACGAAAAATCCTCCTCCCACACCATACCACACCACACATAACCACTCTCCCACATCACACCACACCACAAAAAATCATCCTCCCACACCACACCACACCACATAAAACCACCCTACCACACCACACTACACCTCACCACACAAACCTCCCCACATCACAGAACCCTCCACACACCACACCACACAACCCTCCACACACCACACCACACAACCCTACACAAACCACACGACACAATCCCCTCCATACCACACTACACCACACAACCTCCCTCTATACCACACTACACCACAAAACCCTCTCACCACACCATACCACACCACACCACACCAAACCAAGGGGATTAAACAAAGGGGTTTGAAGCTCCGGCACACACACACACACACACACACATACACAGTACTCTCTAATGGAACTTGCTGGTGGGGAAATGTGTGTATGTAACTGTGATGGTGTCGGGAGGTTGCCATAGTAACACACAGGCACCTCGCACCACACACACACACACACACACACACACACACACACACACACATACACGTACGCGTACGCGTATATTGTGGTGGTGTTCCTTCATTTTACCAAGGCCGAGATAGTCGTTTTTTGCAGCTTATTTCCGGTAGTTCAGTGATAGAAATAGACAGACTTACAGCTCTACATCATTTCCATACCACTTCTTCGTGACTAGCACCATTCTAGTGTTAACCCCTTGTCACAACGCAAAATTTAAGAAAGAGATTGCAATTTTACGCCAAGTTAGAGTGAACAGGGAATAGTAGTGATGCTGCAACACACGTATATTTGTCCTCTTGTTTACAGGTCAGTCCACACACAGTCCTTAGGTCACGTCTTCCACAGAACAGGTAACGCATGGACAGCCAGCGTGACTAAATGGCAGACCAGAGATGGAGTGAGAGGATGAGGCACACAGGGAACAAGATAGAGATGATACTCGCAGATCCATCGAGCTGGAACAGACCAAGCTACCAACGAAAGCATCTTAGTGGAGACAGGTGAGAGGGGTCCTTATCCTGCAGTGGTGTGTCACAGGCTGATGATAATGGTGATGATAATGATGCTGATGATTATAATACAGCTACTACTGGCGATAGCGGTGAGGATCTAACCTCTGTACGAACTAACAGAAATGGGATGAATATGATGATGATGATGATGATGATGATGATGATGACTGTGATGTTGAAACTCCAGTACCAATTAACTAAGCTGGGATTATTGTGTTGATGATGATTATGATAAAACTATATACTCTATGAAACAGGTGGGATGATGACAGTTATGATGATGATGATGTCATTGATGATGATGATGATGATGATGACTCCCGTACAAATTCTACAATTTGATTAGAAGGCAGTGGTGAATATGATGATAAAGGTGATGACTCTGATATAACATATGTTCTACATTTTTTGCAGTGTTGGGATGACAGTAACATGCTGCTGACGATGATGATGATGATTAGGACGACGAGGAAGATGATGATGATGATTACGACAACGAAGATGAAGACGACAACGACGATGATGACGACGACGACGATGATCTTCAAGTCACTGGCTGAGTCACATCATCCTTTCGTTTTCGTTTAACCTCAAATGTTTTGGTGACTGGGCATGTGTGTGTGTGTGTGTGTGTGTGTGTGTGTGTGTGTGTGTGTGTGTGTGCACTTGTGGTCGTGATCGTCAGTATATACCCTTGGTTGATGATACTCATATAGTTATTCAAATGGCAATTATTTCACACACACACCCGTCCCCTTGCTCCAGGGGGACAGTAACCAATTCGTCAGTGAAACTTTTCGCAACCTGGCGCGAACTCCTGTCTACCAGATGGCAACGAGAACGTTACTGCACCAGCATTTTATTCTTCATACGTATGTATATCTTATTGATGATACAATAGTTATTCAAATGGCAGAATTATTTACACATTCATAGTTTTATTTCACATAAATATTAGGGTTTAGGACCTTTTACCCATAGAGTTACGAGACACTTACAATATTCTGAAAGGCTTATTACATCTCATAGATCACATAACAGGATTTCATAAGTCACTGATCATCGTCGCTTTATGTATCGTTAGGAAGTGGATGAATATGAGTGTCCGAAATAATACGTATATTTTGGCCTTTATTTAAGAAAAAATAACGTCACAGAATTATGCACTTTTAATTTTAAGGATACAACACATGATTTTCTACATTTTATCACAGTAGCTCTAGGACCGGCCCTGACCGTCTGCTTCTCACTAACCATTTTCGGATGAGAGGTGTTGTATCATATAGGCTTTGGAGATTATAGTGAAGCCAAGTCACGTTCTACCAGCCCCACACGCTAAATCACATTCAATCACTCACCCACACCACACCACCCCATACTACCCCCCACACCATATCACACCACACCATACCAGTCTCTCACACTACACGAAATCACACTCCCACACAACACAGAACCACCCTCCCACACCACACCACAACACAAAATAATAATCCTCCCACACCACACCACATCACACATAAACACTATCCCACATCACACCAGACCACAAAAACTCATCCTCCCACACCACACTACACCACACCACAATAAAACACCCTCCCACACCACAAAACTTAAAACCACCCTCCCACACCACACTACACCGCACCACACAACCCTTCCCACATCACACAACCCTCCCCACAACACACAACCCTCCACACAACACACAACCCTCCACACACCACACCACACAAACCCCTCCATACCACACTACACCACACAACCTCCTCCTACACCACATTACGCCACAAAACCCTCCCACCACACTACACCACACCACACCACACCACACCAAGGGGATTAATCAAAGGGGCCTGTAGCTCCCGCATCTGGTAATTCTGAGCTTGTTTCCATGTACCTTCACACACACTCCTCTGGTCACATCTTCCACAGAGCAGGCAACAGATGGACAGGAAGCGTAACTGAATGGCAGGCCAGAGATGGAGTGAGAGGAAGAGGTACACAGGGAACAAGATAGATGAAACTCGCAGATCCACCGATATGGGAAGAGGCTAACAACCAATGTATCAGAGTGGAGAAAGATGAGAGGGGTCCTAATCCTCCAGTGGTAATGTCAGGGCCTGATGATGATGATGATGATGATATTAATGATGATAAAGATGATATTGATGATGATGATGATGATATTAATGATGATAAAGATGATATTGATGATGATGATGACAATGATGTTGATGATGATGATAATGACGATTTAACTTCAGTACGAGGTAACAGAGTTGGGATAACGGTGGTGATTATGATGATCATCATGATGATGATGATGGTGATTACAGTCATGATAACTGTTTTAACGAAGATGATGATGATGATTGTAGTTATGATAATGATAGTAATGGTAATAATAATAATTATGATAATTATAATAATGATAATGAAGATACTGATGATGATTTTTGTCGGTAGGTGGACGGACGGACGGAACTGCAAGAACTTGGTCAGCAGTCAAAGATCCACGATTCCCCATCCATCCATCCATCCATCCACCCAGCTCCCCTGATGTTAAAAGCTAAGTCAAATTTCTGTGTCATACGCCTTTTGGAAACAGGGCAGTATTTTAGGAAGCACTGGAGTATTCTCAGTGTCCCTTCCTTAGCTATTTATTTTTGCATAGCACGTCTTAACATTTTCTTGTAAGCTATTAAAATCGGCTTCATATCGGCAGAGTTTACATCTCTCATAAAAAGAGGGTGTTTTGGTGTAATGTGCTGATTAAATCGCTAAGGAAGAGATGTAAAGAATTTCCAAAGCAGTTAACAGTACGATCCTGGAGGCAGAAAAAAAACTGAAGCGAAGTTAACTCATATTTTCAAGTCAAGAAAAAGATTAATTTTATTTATATTTTGTTATGGAGAAATTTGTCCAGATTTTCACATTAAGGTGCAGTATATTCCTAGATTTCCACTTTCCTTTTTATTGAGCCAAAAGCGTAATAGTGAAAAAATCTAATGAAAAATCGAATAGTCTCTCTCTTGACCCAGTGCCCACCTACCTACAAGATTCCATTGAAAGCCAATAGCAAGTTTTTGATATATCTTGGCCATAGACAGACAGATAGACAGATAGAAAGACAGACAGAGAGGCATATAGATAGACAGATAGAAAGACAGACAGATTGAGAGATAGATAGATAGACACAGACAAGGGTGAATACATAACCTCCTTCATCTTCACTGGCTGAGGTAACTAGGCACATAAAGCAGTCACCACATAAGCATTATCAAACCCTCCAGCATCCCACCACCAGCATCCCACAACCACACACACACACACACACACACACACACACACACAATACTTATACTATACTAGTACACTAACAGGCGAAACTTGGAATGTGACACCCGTAGACTTTCAGGCACTTTCAGGCAGCAAAATTTCTTAGCGAATTTATAGCCGATCGAATGTTAGGTTAGGTCACTTTGGGCAGGGTTTGGTCTGATTAGGTAATTTTTGGTTGGGTTGGGTTCAGTTCGACTAGATATAGACGGATTAGGTTAGATTGCTTTAGAATACGTCGGTTTTGATATATTTGGTTGGGTTAGGCTGGGTTAGGTTCGGTTGGATTAGGTCATTTTAGGCTTGACTGGGTTGGGTTAGGTCGGGTATGGTATGGTTAAGTGAGACTGGGTAGGATTAGGTAGGGTTAGATGCGGTTAGGCTGCGTCAGAATTGGTTAGGTTAGGTATGTGGAGGTTACGTGAGATTGTGAGGTTAAATACAATTAGACTGGGTTAGGTGAGGTTAAGTTAGATTAGGCTGGGTTAATTTAGGTTGGATTAGGACATTCGAGGTCAGGCGAAATTCAGTTCGAGCAAATATTTATAGGTTAGGTAAGACTGGGCTAAAATAAATCGGTTTAGATATGATTAGGTTGGTTTGGGTTAGGTGAAGTTGAAATACAGAACCACAGGTGTTTATTGATAAAGTGGACTGGCGTTTGAACCGATTATGAGGCACGAGATTTGTTGACGTCACTTCATAAGCTGGGGGTTAGATTTTGCTGGATTTTCCCGCCATTGTCCTCCTGTCTGTGATCTGTCGCCTTGTTGCCACTGCACCCACCAAATGTATGCTGTTTGACTTCATTCTGTACTCTGACTTGGCCTACAATTTCCATCTATCCATCTTGAATACTGAGTTGTAGCAAAGGATTAATACTAGAACATGTAAGTCACAAAAAAGTGCCATTGAAGAGGAGCCGTAGCGCTGCACTTTTCTGCCAATGACCCATGTGAAATAAGGGGCAAAAGGACGAAAATCTGAGTCAAGTTACCCTGAAAAAAAGTAATATAATGCAGGATAGTATGATATTCTAGGAAGTTGTGGACAGTTGAGAGTTGTTTGTTAATTGCAATAAAGGGACAGGCAGACAGACAGACAGATAGAGGACAGACAGACGCAGAGAACGGAGACACGATAGGGGAGAAGAATCCTGACGTTGTTATGAGTGTAGTTGACTTCATAGCATACTACATTATATTTGTGCCCTAACTTTAGTAGCATGTTTATGTATAACCAAGGTTCGTTGACAAGTAGTGAACTAACACACACACACACACACACACACACACACACACACACACACACACAATACTCTCTAACGGTAGTTGGTGGTGGGGAAATTTGTGTATGTAACTGTGGTGGTGTGGGGAGGTTGCCATGGTAACACACTGGCCCCGCACACACACACACACACACACACACACACACACACACACACACACACACACACACACACACACACACACACACGCACACACACACGCACACACACGCACACGCACGCACACACAGACACACACGCACGCGCGCACACACACACACACACACACACACACACACACACACACACACACACACACACACACACACACACACACACACAACACACACAACAACACCCCCCATCTCCCCACACACACACACACACACACACACACACACACACACACACACACACACACACACACACACACACACACACACACACACACACACACACACACACACACACACACACACACACACACACACACACACACACACACACACACACACACACACACACACACACACACACACACACACACACACACACACACACACACACACACTGCAACCACATCAAACGAAACACCCCCGCCCACCACACACAATACATTCACCTACACACACACACATACATTGCTACCACATAAATCTATACACTCCACCCCCACCACCCCTCACACAAAACATCCACACACACACACACACACACACCCACACCCACACTCTCACCCTCACACACACACACACACACACACACACACACACACGTTATTTTTGGATTGGGCTGGTAAAGAGATCTGTATGATCATGAGAGTTAATAGAGACAGTATTAACACTCTTATGACTCACTCTCAGCTGAATGCTAACGCCAAGCAGTACCTGGAATAAAATACTAGAGTTGCTCCTACCATGAGAGGGCCCGGGTACCATCTAGTGGTTGTGAAAGTAGCTGGACAAGTTTCTCGTTTTGGTAGGCGTCGCTACTTGGCTGCTTTTGCTAGTGGCCGTATGACAGTGGAAGGACGAGGGTGTGTGTGTGTTGCTGTGCATCATTCCTCTGAGGTAAATGTTGGATATTAGCTGTTTTTAGCCATTAAGGTGACTACATTAGGACACAAGGATATCGCACTGACAGCCAGGAAGTATCATGGCCCAAAGAAATATTACCTATGAGGCTACTAGACGTAATTCTGATGAGACAAGGGGGCTGTTGGTGTGAGGGAGATGAGGAGGCCTTTGTACGCCTCAATCTTGGTGTCTCAGACCAGTGAAATAGCAGTGTGAGTGTCATCCTGTAGATTCTCGTTCCGATCAGACTGGTGGACTAGGCTTGCCTGCCTCCTTGTCCATGTCCACCCAACAGTACAGTTTGGGACCTGAATGTATACTGATAAGTGCGATTCAGATATGAGAGGGACAATGTGATGGAAAAAATTATTGTATGTAAATTATTTTGTCCTGAAGCGCATGCACACACACACACACACACACACACACACGCACACACGCACACACACGCACGCAAGCACTAACTCACTCACGCACGCACACACACACACACAGACACACAGACACAAAGTATATTATGGTGTTGTTTCTTCATTTGCCTAGGCCGAGATCGTCGTTTTTTTGCAGCTGATCTCCCGTAGTGCAGTGGTAAATTTGGACAAATATACAGCTCTGCATCATTTCCACGTCCCTTCTTCGTGACTAGCATCAATCTAGTGTTAACACACACTTTGTCACAACACAAAATTTAAGAAAGAGATTGCAATTTTACACACACACACACACACACACACACACACACACACACACACACACACACACACACACACACACACACACACACACACACACACAAAGTTAGATTGAACAGGGGTCCTTTATCCTGCAGCGGTGTGTCACAGGCTGAGGATGATGATAATAGGGTTGTCGGAGATGATATTGATAATGATGATAGTGATGCTGCTGATGATAGTGATGTTGAAACTCCTGAACCAACTAACTGGACCGAGATTATGGTGATTGTAATGATGATGAAGCAGTTGGGATAATAATGATGATGATGATGATGATGATGATGATGACGGTGATGGAACTTATGTAGTAACTCTTTAACAGGGTTGTGATGATTGCTGTGCTTGACGCTGTTGCTCCTGGCGATGATGATGATGTTGATGATGATGATGACGATGATGATGATGATGATGATGACGACTACGACAACGATGATGATGGTGATGATGGTGACGGCGACGATCTTCATGTCTATGGCTGAGTCACCTCTTGTTTTTCGTTTCTCTTCAAATGTAGTTGGTGACTGTGTGTAGGAGAGAGAGAGAGAGAGAGAGAGAGAATGTGTGTGTGTGTGTGTGTGCGCGCGCGTGTGTGCGTGCTTGTGTGTCCGCGCATGCTTGTGTGTATTTGCGTGCGTGCGTGCGTGTGTACAGCATTTCCCTCACACTCGAACTATTTATATCATAAGAGTGCAAATGAGGTCAGGGATATTGCTCTTCTTGGCCATACAAATACTAAACATTTAGACTATATTCTGAAAAAACATACTGGATTCCTAAGGTCACTCAATGGGTTTCAAAAATCATTGTTCACTGTCTCTTTATTTATCGCAAGGAAAGGGATGGATGTGTGTCCGAAATAGTAGCTCAGTTTTGGTCTTTCTCTGGACCGTGAATTATTTAAATGGAATAATTATCCTTATTTATATTGGTTTAGTTGTGAGGATGCAACACACGTTTTGTTTACGTTTTATCAGGGCACATCAAAGAGCGGCCATGTCCATCTGCTTCTCACTAATGATTTTCGAACGAGGTTCTACATTCCTCTAGATTTTAGGGACAGTGAAGCCGCACAGCACCACAACACGCCATACCATACCATACCATACCATACCATACCATACCATACCATACCACACCATAAAACCCCACACCACACAACCCCAAACCACACCACCCAACACCACACCACCCCACCCCACACCACACCACCCCAAACTTTACCACACCAACCACCCTTCCACACCACACCACACCATGGGGATTAACCTTGAAGCTCCCGCATCTAGTAATTCTGAGCTTGTTTCCAGGTAACTCCACACACACACACACACCTCAGGTCACGTCTTTCACAGAAGAGATAACAGAAGGAGAGCGAGCGTAACTGAATGGCAAGCCAGAGATGGAGTGAGAAGAAGAGGTGCACAGAGAACAAGATAGAGAGATGATATGATGCAGATCTACCGAGCAAGGACGGAACAATCAATGGATCAGAGTGGAGAAAGGTGAGAGGGTCCTTATCATGCAGTGGTGTGTCACAGGCTGATGGTGATGATATTGATGGTGATAATGATGTAGATGCTGATGGTGGTGATGCTTTAACATCTCAACGTATGAGGTTACAGAATGCACAGTGAGGCTGCATAGCCAGGAAATGGAAGAATATGAGTGCATTTAAGTATTTATGTAATATGATGAATATGGATGGATGATTAGAGGATGAAGTGACAGAAATGATACATCAGGGAAGGAGGGTTGCTTGTTCTCTAAAAAGCAGTGATTAGGAAGAGGGAACTGAGGATGAAAGTATGAAAAAACGGGCACTGCATGCTGTGATTCCCACTTTAAAGTATGGAAGTGAAGCTTGGATCTTGCTGGAAGGACACAAGTCAAGAGTGAGAGCGGTGGAAATGAGCTACTTGAGAGGAGCATGTGGAGTTTCATAGAGAGACAGACAGACAAATGGGCAGATGAAGGAGCGTTGTGATGCCGATGTGGATGGGACTGAAAACGTTAAGAGAAACACTTCGAGATGGTTTGGCCATGTGGAGAGGATGGCGAATAAGAAAATGACCAGAAGAGTGCACTTGGAAGGGTAGAGTTGGAAGGGTAGATGGGAGACCGACGATGAGATGGAGGGAAAGAGTAGAAACATATGACTGGGATACTTGAGCTATGTGGTAGAGGACAGTACATCATGAAGGCGATTTGCTTGTGGTCACCCCTTACGGGATTAAGGCGTCTGGCTATAGATAAACAGATATAGATAGAAAGGTAGGTGATGATGATAATATGGTGATGATGATGATGATGATGAGGAGGAGGAGGAGAATGGTAATGATAATGAGAATGACGGTGTAAATAATGATGATGATGATGATGGTGGTGGTAATGAGGACGACAGCTACGATGATGATGATTATGATGATGATTATGATATTGATGATGATTTTTGTCGGCAGGTGGAAGGACGAAACAGCAGGAACTCTACCATCGGTCCAAGCATCCACGATTCCACATCCACCCATCCGTCCATCCATCCATCCATCCATCCATCCATCCATCTCGCTTGATGTTAAAAGCTAAGTCTATTTAACTTAAGTAGTACCAATTGCTTCATGGACAGAGAAACCTGGACAGCTGTCTGAGGCGAGGCAAATCTGTCAGTAGCTTTTCTTTTCCCCGGCTTGTCCGTCAGTCTTCGTGCTCACGACTCCTTTTGGTACCCCCCATCCTTTACCCTTTTCCTTTGATCAGCATCTGGCTCAGGCTGCCCTCCCCATCCCCCCTTCCCTGCCCCCATACACACCAGTTCGCTCAATCCGCCGACCTTAACTCCGTGTGTATTTTTTTACTAGTGTGTGTGTGATGTGTGATCTGTGTGTGTGTGCATCCTTGACACAAGCAACTCCCTACATTTTTCCGATCACAACCCATCCCTCCCGCTTCACACACACACACACACACACACACACACACACACACACACACACACACACACACACACACACACACACACACACACACACACACACACACACACACACACACACACACACACACACACACACACACACACACACACACACACACACGAGAAGCTCGTCTTCATTCTTCGTATACGCAGCTGCTCGCTCTCTCTCTCTCTCTCTCTCTCTCTGTTTTTCAAGATTCTGTAGGAGTGAATACTAATGTCAGTGCAAAGTATGCCTTTATTATTGTGAT
>NW_027644647.1:0-5000 GCF_032717465.1 Coenobita brevimanus | reverse complement strand
AGAAGTTACTACTGAAGAAATTTATATAGTGACATCTGAGATCTAGTATAAATCATGACAGTCATTATTTACATATATACAGTATATATATATATATATATATATATATATATATATATATATATATATATATATATATATATATATATCAATCATTTCCTGTGGCACCCTCGGGGATGCATAGGGTCCCTCGATGAACTCACACCACCACATCCTATCTTGTGCTAACTCCTCAAGATCTCCCCAACACTCATCTCCAGCTTCCCGTCTCATTGTCCTCACCCATGTCTCTTTTGGCCTTCCTCTACCTCTCCTACCAAGTCCCACCCACCCTGGTGTACCTCGTACTATTCCCTGTCTCCTATACACATGTCCTAGCCACTTCCATCGTGAGAACCTAACATATTCATCGACCGGCTGCACTCCCGTTATTTCTCTAATTCTACTATTTGATATCCTTTCCCACCACTTAACTCCTAATATTCTTCTAAGTGCTTTGTTTTCAAACACCAAGAATTTATTTTCCATAGTCACTGTGCTGTACCAAGACTCGTGTCCATAAATTAAGATACTCCTAACCATTACCTTATAAAGTTTGATTTTTGTATGCACAGAAAAATTGTTATTAATCCAAATATTTTTAAGCATTCCCATTGCCTGATCAGCCTTCTTAACCTTTCCTCGAATTCAAAGTTCAAACGAACCATCCTTGGCTAAATAAGTACCTAAATATTTAAACCTATCAACTTGCTTTACAACCATATATACCTCCAATTACACATTCCTGCACATTTTCCATATTCATATTGATTATTTCAGTTTTTCCACAATTAATAACCAAACCCACCTTGCGACCGTCACTCATAAAACAGTCCAACACTCTCTGCATCTCTTCTGGCCCATCACAAATCAAAACTATATCATCTGCATAATCTAAATCCAAAAGTTTCCGTTCTCTCCCCAAAGTATACCTGCACCGGTTTCTGTTCCAACGCGTTTCATAATGTAATCAATGACCAATATAAATAGTAAAGGCGATAGAACACCACCTTGAATTACTCCGGACTTGACTTCAAACGAATCACTCAGACAACCATCAACCATCACTTTACAAAATGTGTCCTCATGCATGTTCATAATGACCCTCTCACAAACTCCTCTGGTATTCCATAATGTCTCATGATCTTCCCCATAGTCTCTCTCGAAACACTATCAAAAGCCTTTTCAAAATCAACAAAACAAAGACTTAACGGTACTCTCATTTCACTAACTTGCTGCATCAAATGCCTAACTATAAAGATCTGATCATTGCAACCACGTCCCTTTCTAAAACCAGCCTGTTCATCCCTCAGAATACCCTCAACCACCGGCTCCAACCTATTTAACAACACTCTACTGAAAACTTTCAAAGCTATCGGTGACAAGGAGATTCCCCTCCAATTACCACATTCACTCAGGTCTCCCTTCTTCGGAACTTTAACAATTACACCATTCTTCCAAACTGATGGTAGTAACCCCGTTACCCATATCTTATTGAATAGCTTGGTCAAGATCATTATTAATCTATCCCCTCCACTTTAAACATTTCCGGAAATAAACCATCCTCCCCTGGTGCCTTATTATTCTTTAACTGTTTTACTGCTTTCTCCACTTCTGCAAGCCTCAACTCTCCTGTTTCTATATTTAAATCTTCCTGAGCAGACGGTATATCCTCTTCTGGTGGTATTGGTCTATTAAGAACTGTCTCAAAATGCTCTTTCCATAGTCACACAAATTATAATGGTAAAAGAACAGTTACTACTAAAGAACTTACATAGTGACATCTGAGATCTGGTATAAATTACAGCATTATTTACATATATTGGGGCTGTTATATTGCGATGTTATGTTGGTAGTATATTGGGGCTGTTATACTGGTGGTATATTGGGGCTGTTATACTGGTGGTATATTGGGGGTGTTATACTGGGGCTGTTATACTGGTGGTATATTGGGGCTGTTATAATGGTGGTATATTGGGGCTGTTATAATGGTGGTATATTGGGGCTGTTATAATGGTGGTATATTGGGGCTGTTATATTGTTGCAGATTTCGTTTGAATTCGATTCAGTTTCTTTATAGAGGAAAGCTGTGGAGATATGTAGGAAAAATGAAGGGTTATATTTTCCTCTCTTATCCAGCTCCAGCCACGTCTGTGTATTGGCTTTGGTCCTACACCCTAGCATGGCTAAGGCCTCATTTTTCTTATGTTCAGTACAATTACGATGACTTAAAGCTTCTCACTGTACTCTCTACACTTTTCTGATAATAATGAACAGAAAATAATGTTGTACTTACCCTGCTGTTGCGATTTGGAGTGAACTGGTCGCGCTTAATGGCACGTAGCCACGTGGAGGCAAGTTCTTTATCTTGCGGGAAGGAAAATACACTTTTGGTCCATTTTTATAATTTCCCTTACATCTGGGAACACTACACATGTAAGGCATTATTACCTTAATAAAACATACAAATAATGTAAATATCAATATATAATACAATGTTTTTCTGTCCTTATTGTTATTGAACACACAGCGTGACCTCTCCCGACCATAGCTGACCCAACACTACCTAGACATCACGCTTACCGTCCCCCCCACCGACGAGGCCATCTAATTTTAGAAGGCCTTGGGGGGGGGGCTGGTCATTCCCAGGGGACAAGTGGTCACTCCTCACCTCTCTCTCTCTCTCTCTCTCTCTCTCTAGCATGCAGACTTACCCCCCCTGAACTCAAAACATCATGCTTCCTGCCTTCCTATCCATCCCCATCCCCTCTCTTCACCTAGCTTTTTGCCCACATACACACACTTGGGAGCACACACACACACACACACACACACACACACACACACACACACACACACACACACACACACACACACACACACACACACACACACACACACACACACACAAACACGTTTTTTTAAATAACTGACGACCTACCAAAAAATCTATCATTCTATATATATATACAACTTAGAACTATAAAACTTATATGTAAACTTCAGGAAACTGGGAAATGGGACCCCCCCCCCCTTAGAAAATTCCTTGGTGCGCCCCTGCTGGGCACTGATAGATAAATAGAGGCTTCACATTGTTTTATTACTTAAGCGTCGTGTGTGTGTGTGTGTGTGTGTGTGTGTGTGTGTGTGTGTGTGTGTGTGTGTGTGTGTGTGTTTTCATAGTGATAGCCGAGTAGCCTAGGGAAGAGGAGGGATCGGATTACTGGGATGGGGGGAGGGGGATTCCACCAGTGAAGAAGAAGGTTTAGATGAGGGAGACATGAATATCGGGTGACTGAGAGAGAGAGAGAGAGAGAGAGAGAGAGAGAGAGAGAGACTGTATTTTCAATGTAAATTTTAGAATATAATGAATATTTATAAAGGAAATGCTACTGTTGATCCTTCGATCAGTAATAGTATTGTAAATCAGTTTATGTTTTTTCGTAAAGAATAATAATAAAAATAAAATAAAATAATTTTTCTTCATCTTTCATGGCTATTTCATTGCCTTCCTTACCCTAACTCTCCCCACATTACGACCCGGGCCACTCCCATCCTCCATCCCTCCTCATATGGACCGATATCAGGACACCGATAGATAAATAGAGGCTACACATTGTTTTATTATTTAAGCGTTGTGTGTGTGTGTGTGTGTATGTGTGTGTGTAGAGGAAAGAAAATGGAAGAGGGAAGGAGGAAGGTCCAGTATCTCGAGGGGACCTCTTAATCCTTCACACGGTCACTCGTGATCCGATTTTGGCAAAGGCTTTGTAAAATTCTCTCCTTCATATTTCCTGAGAATATTGGGGCTGTTATACTGGTGGTATATTGGGGCTGTTATACTGGTGGTATATTGGGGCTGTTATACTGGTGGTATATTGGGGCTGTTATACTGGTGGTATATTGGGGCTGTTATACTGGTGGTATATTGGGGCTGTTATACTGGTGGTATATTGGGGCTGTTATACTGGTGGTATATTGGGGCTGTTTTATTGGTGGTATATTGGGGCTGTTTTATTGGTGGTATATTGTGATGTTTTATTGGTGGTATATTGTGATGTTATATTGGTGGTATACTGCGATATTATATTGGTGGTATATTGGGGTGCTATATTGCTGGTATATTACATTGGGGTGCTATATTGCTGGTATTACATTGGGGTGTGCTATATTAGTGGTATTACATTGGGGTGTTATATTGCTGGTATTACATTGGGGTGGTGGTATATTGGGGCTGTAATATTGGGGCTGTATATTGGTGGGTGTTACACTTAGAATCTTACTGTGTATTGGGGTGTTATATTGATGGTATACTGGAGGTATTATATTGGGCCTCTTATATACGGGGTGAACAAGGTAATGCAGATTTCGTTTGAATTCGATTCAGTTTCTTTATAGAGGAAAGCTGTGGAGATATGTAGGAAAAATGAAGGGTTATATATTCCTCTCTTATCCAGCTCCAGCCACGTCTGTGTAATGGCTTTGGTACTACACCCTTGCATGGCTAAGGCCTCATTTTTCTTATATTCAGTACAACTACGATGACTTAAAGCTTCTCACTGTACTCTCTACACTTTTCTGATAATAATGAACAGAAAATAATGTTGTACTTACCCTGCTGTTGCGATTTGGAGTGAACTGGTCGCGCTTAATGGCACGTAGCCACTTGGAGGCAAGTTCTTTATCTTGCGGGAAGGAAAATACACGACTTTTGTCCATTTTTATAATTTCCCTTACATCTGGGAACACTACACATGTAAGGCATTATTACCTTAATAAAACATATAAATAATGTAAATATCAATATATAATACAATGTTTTTTCTGTCCTTATTGTCACTGAACACACAGCGTGACCTCTACCGACCATAGCTGACCCAACACTGCCTAGACCAGGCTTTTAGTACGTCACGGCTTACCGTCCCCCCCACCGACGAGACCTTCTAATTTTAGAAGGCCTT